>NC_138739.1:13605872-13892175 GCF_965113295.1 Leuciscus leuciscus
TAATGTCACTTTAACGACAATTAATAGGTACTTTTCATTGCCATTTAAGTGAAATAACTGAACATAAACATACAAACTTGATAAAAATGCTCTTTTAGAAAATTTCAGATGGTACTTAGAGGCTTTTGCATCTGAAGTCGTCATATATATATAAAATAATATTATTTAGATTTTTTTTATTTAAATGACTATTATTTTCATAAGTAGATTGGCTCTCTTTGCAACAAAAAACATTATTTCTGCCATCTGTAGCCCGAAAATCATTGCCTGTCCTTTGGTTTGTATAATAGTAACTTACAGTTGGATTATTAGACAATGTCGAAATAAAGTGAATCTGCAGAGTGTTGCATTCAACTGACACAGAGAAGAAAGAGTTAAAACTCTTCACATGTGCTCGCGCTCATGACTGCTACTGAACATCTGAACACAAAAAAACAAACAAGTACATCGACGGATCTTTTTCTGTCTGTTCTCCAAAATATAATCAAATGTATATTTCTGCAAGCATGTTTAAACTGGTTAACTGTGTGTACGGCAGGCAAAAGCATTCGTTTTCAAGTCGAGTTCGTACGCCACTGCGCAACAATACACAAACTACCGCAGGATGGCGGGTGTTCATAAACTGTGAACAATGGTAGCTTATTTAATGTAGAAATGAATGTATTATGTCCAAAAAACGGGTAATGTCATCCTTTCTACTAGTGCTATCATGGCATAATAATCTGTTTGGTTGTAAAATGTATTACCTGAGTGAAATGAAATCGAATGTATCGTCCTGTGGAATCATTCATTCACAGACAGCTTACGAAGATGTTCAACTAATAAAGATCTTCATCGCTGGCAAATATATGATGCATTTGAAGATTTGCTCTCACTTGACTGTAGCCTACTGTAGGTCCACGGCCACTTCATCCAACGCTCTTCCCAGCTAACAGGGGACGTCCCCCGGACTTTTCCAACGTCCCCTTAAGTCCGCATTAGGTCCGCTTTGTAACGTTCCCGAGCGGACGTTCGGAGGACGTCCGCATTTGGTCCGCTTTGTAACGTTCCCGAGCGGACCTTCGGAGGACGTCCGTATTTGGTCCGCTTTGTAACGTTCCCGAGCGGACCTTCGGAGGACGTCCGTATTTGGTCCGCTTTGTAACGTTCCCGAGCGGACCTTCGGAGGACGTCCGTATTTGGTCCGCTTTGTAACGTTCGCTGATGGACGTTCTGATGACATTTGTCCGGGCCAGTTTGCGAACGTCTATTTCGTCCCTCACCTGCCATTTCCATGACAACACAATCCAGTCGCCCATGCCTTTGATTTTTATCATTAGACCGGACATCTTGCAACTCAGACAAACGAATAATTAAACTAAAATATAAACCCATATTGGATTTAAAAGGGGATTTGTTTATCCATTAAATGAACTGTAATAATAGATTTTATCTAAAAACCATGGTTTTTTGTTTTGCAGATTGACAGTTTTATAACTGCAAATAAACTATAGTAAAAATATTATTTGAATTAATTGTAAAATTAAGTTAATGTTAAAATTGTTAGTGTTTT
Source organism: Leuciscus leuciscus (assembly GCF_965113295.1). Lineage (NCBI taxonomy): Eukaryota > Metazoa > Chordata > Actinopteri > Cypriniformes > Leuciscidae > Leuciscus > Leuciscus leuciscus. The sequence goes on from NC_138739.1 coordinate 13,607,425, forward strand.
AATTTTAATGTTAAGATAATAACTTTCATGTTACTTATAACTTCTATCACTAATTAAATATGTAATCAAATCACGAGTCTGTTTTCAGCCAATATAATTTAAACATCAAAAACATGAGAAGTGATTCAATTGAATAGCCTACAATTTATTATTCCGCATGAAGAAAATATGGTTGAATCTCAGGAGCTCTAAAATAATGCATCGACTTCACATGATGAATGCAGCCAAGGAAAATGCGAAGAATGGAAAAGCACATTGCTGGAAAGAAAGTGGAAAATAACACAGGTAAGACAAATAAAAGTATCCTCCTAATTTAGACTACCTGTAAAAATGTTGGTCAGGCGATCGAAGTACTGGTTTTATTCAAAATAAGTTATTTTAGGAAAAATATTACCGGTATTCTAATTATTGCACTTAAGACTGATAGCACATTGCATTTCAAATAACAAAAAAAAAAAGTGTCATATAGCTACACACTATAATTTTGGCAGAATATGCCTTCCATAACACACTAGCAAGTGACGATCAAATGCACCTAAGCGAGTGACGTCATTCATTATGCGGCACGCAGCATGTATCCGTGTATCCATGGCAACGCTCAGCTGCGTAGTGACAGTTAACGGTCCTCCTCAGACGCGGCCTTGTGTTTTCTCTTTCGACAGTCTAAAAGGTATTTTTAATTTTTAGATTAGTATACATTAGTTATCGTAACCACTATACATCATTACATATTATGAAAATTTGACCTTTTAAAACGTTTGCTGAAGTTGTCCGCCGTTGTACCACTGCTAACCGTTATGCTAACACTACGAAACTAACGTTAAATGTTGCTGAAATGAAACGACGTTATATTTCACATATTCATATATAGACATATAAAATCATAACACTACTGAATGTGTTCATTTTGTTGTTTTAGATGCCAGGGGGGAGAACTGCCAACGGACTAACCCCACAGCTGACCGACCGAGACACACACACACACACACACACACACACACACACACACACACACACAGCTGCCAGCGCGTTTGAAGACACACACACACACGGAAAGAGCACAACACCTTTACAATTGTTTGAATAAATACTTTGTTCCTTACAACGTGTCTGTTTTCTTTGGTTAGCCAGAAGTAAAATAAAATAAAAGGATGTTAAAAGGACTTCTAATGAACGTTCTGTAAAGGTCCCCGAAAGTTTTCCAAACGTCCCACTAAGGTCCCTCGGGACGTCGCACGACGGTCCTGCAAACGTCCTGCGCACGTCCCCCGCGACGTCCTGCTAACGTTTAACCCTACACGAAGACGTCCAGAGGACGTTCGCAGAGGACGTTCAGGGACGTTCTAGGGACGTCTTTTTGTTAGCTGGGTTGTACGACTCCGAGTCGAGTGTGAATTGCAATCGCTTCAGACGATTCAGTGCGTGCAGGAACTGAACAGAATCAGGAACTGAATCATTCAAACTGATTCGCGAACCGATTTAGACAGATCTGCCAACTTGTTTGATGAAGTCTTTGAACAGAATCGACTCAAAAGAGTGATTCATTTGTGAATTGAGCATCGCTCAAGCCCAGAAAAAAAGATACATCGCGCTTGGAATAAACTACGCATTTAACAACACATATTGCATTAAAATAAAGTAACGAGAAGGACGTCGCCCAACGTAACGAAGTAAAAGTACAGTTTTTTCATTAGAAATGTACTCGAGTAAAAGTAATAAGTACCCACATTCAAATCTACTCTTAAAAGTACATTTTTTCCAAAAAAATACTCAAGTAAATGTAACGAAGTAAATGTACTTCGTTACTACCCACCTCTGGTGTTAAATATACACTCACCTAAAGGATTATTAGGAACACCATACTAATACTGTGTTTGACCCCCTTTCGCCTTCAGAACTGCCTTAATTCTACGTGGCATTGATTCAACAAGGTGCTGAAAGCATTCTTTAGAAATGTTGGCCCATATTGATAGGATAGCATCTTGCAGTTGATGGAGATTTGTGGGATGCACATCCAGGGCACGAAGCTCCCGTTCCACCACATCCCAAAGATGCTCTATTGGGTTGAGATCTGGTGACTGTGGGGGCCATTTTAGTACAGTGAACTCATTTTCATGTTCAAGAAACCAATTTGAAATGATTCGAGCTTTGTGACATGGTGCATTATCCTGCTGGAAGTAGCCATCAGAGGATGGGTACATGGTGGTCATAAAGGGATGGACATGGTCAGAAACAATGCTCAGGTAGGCCGTGGCATTTAAACGATGCCCAGTTGGCACGAAGGGGCCTAAAGTGTGCCAAGAAAACATCCCCCACACCATTACACCACCACCACCAGCCTGCACAGTGGTAACAAGGCATGATGGATCCATGTTCTCATTCTGTTTACGCCAAATTCTGACTCTACCATCTGAATGTCTCTACAGAAATCGAGACTCATCAGACCAGGCAACATTTTTCCAGTCTTCAACTGTCCAATTTTGGTGAGCTCGTGCAAATTGTAGCCTCTTTTTCCTATTTGTAGTGGAGATGAGTGGTACCCGGTGGGATCTTCTGCTGTTGTAGCCCATCCGCCTCAAGGTTGTGCGTGTTGTGGCTTCACAAATGCTTTGCTGCATACCTCGGTTGTAACGAGTGGTTATTTCAGTCAAAGTTGCTCTTCTATCAGCTTGAATCAGTCGGCCCATTCTCCTCTGACCTCTAGCATCAACAAGGCATTTTCGCCCACAGGACTGCTGCATACTGGATGTTTTTCCCTTTTCACACCATTCTTTGTAAACCCTAGAAATGGTTGTGCGTGGAAATCCTAGTAACTGAGCAGATTGTGAAATACTCAGACCGGCCCGTCTGGCACCAACAACCATGCCACGCTCAAAATTACTTAAATCACCTTTCTTTCCCATTCTGACATTCAGTTTGGAGTTCAGGAGATTGTCTTGACCAGGACCACACCCCTAAATGCATTGAAGCAACTGCCATGTGATTGGTTGATTAGATAATTGCATTAATGAGAAATTGAACAGGTGTTCCTAATAATCCTTTAGGTGAGTGTAATTGTGTTTCAATTGTTTTCCTGTCTCTGTGTGAAACAGTTTATCATCATGTTTCTGTAGATTAAAGTTTAAAGCTGTTCGTATAAGCAGGACAGGAAGAAACTCTTCACCTACAAACTACCACACACACACACGCACTGAATGCCCAGTCTCACATATAAGATGTCCGTCCAACCAAATGATCAAACCACAAAAAAAAAAAAAAGAAGACAGAAATAACCCGCAGGAGGTTTCAGTTTGACTCAGAAGCTGAACGTCAGTAAAACTATGAGATCAGATACGCTTTTAACTTTGTACTTTATTTTTATTCATACACTAAATTTAAGAACTGAATAAATATACACAACCATTTTAAAATCAGTTATGCTCTTAGCCATTTAACACAGTTACAACTACTTTTCAAAAAGTATGTTAAATGATAAAAATAAAGAATATCTCACCCATTAAGAACAGTTTAAGTCTTGATAAGGCCAGATGAACTATAACATTATGTCATGTGCAAATGCAGCGAGTGAAACTAGGAGGGTCAAACTGTGTCGTGGGAGGGTTCACATATAGACTTGAGTGTTTTCAGTGGATAGTTTCATCACACACTGAACTACTGATGAAAATGTTTCACACGTTTTTCACATGCGTTTTGTTCTGTCTGTGCTGGTGCCGTTTGATTGGTAAGTTACAAAAACATTTTTATGTTTTTTGTTGTTTTTTTGATGGTGATACAGCGGCTGCTACACACTCAGAAAAAAGGTACAAAAGCTGTCACTGAGGTGACACACTTTCAAAAGTAATATAATAATTTAAGTACTAGTACCTTTAATATACTAATATGCATCCTTTAGGGATTAATAAGTGAAAGGGTCTCGCTCCAGTCACAGCTTTTGTACCTTTTTTCCTGACAGTATCTGTTCAAATGAGATTATTTTCATCTACTGTTATGTGTGAAATGAATCATGAATATTGTGAAATCTACAAACTTTGTATTCAGTCTCTGTTCAGAATTTTAAACCGACATTTTCTGCCATAAAGTTGGACATTTTAACATGGGGGGTGGGTTGGCTCTCTTTTGGAGCCTGTCCCTAGTGGCCAGACAATGAATTGCAGTTTAAGTCACTTCTGTGTTGGATTCAGGAGAGAGACAGGAAGCTTCGCCAAGATCACTTGGTTCAAACACACAGGCTGCATCCGAAATCTGACAAATGACAGACAGGATACGGAGGTAGGAAGGTAACAAGGACCGAATCCGATGATCGTGTTACATCCATCAGGAGACCTTCATCTGATTGATTTTTGAAGGCAGCATTGATGTATCCTTCACTGCCTTTGATATCCCACAATCCTGTGCATTCCATTCTGTGACAGTTAAATAAAGATGGCGTTTGAAATTTGAGGTCGGAGGTCAGTTTGTGTGTAAAGTGCACATTTTGACAAACTTTTCCCTCTTCTGATGACATTTCTAGTGAGAAGTTAATATTGTAGTAATCAAAATATTCAATTTGTTGTCACCAAAGCTCTCTCTTTTTTGTCATTAATCATTAAATCGTTACGCTGCCTCAGAAGCCTGTCTGAAATCAGTTTGGTGAGGTATCTTTATACATAAACGCCGTCTGCTAGGTCATTGTCTGACAGGGCAGAGAGGCAACAAGTCACTGTCTAGGTTTTCAGATTCAGCCACAATTTGTAGCCTATATATTTACAACACTAACTAACTCTATGAACATGGAAAACAGTGATAAATCGACCTCTCGCCCTCTCAACCTTATAACTAAGGAGGAAATCCAACGCAACTTTGAGGGGACCAAACGAAACATGATCAGTTAGCGACACTGGATATCAACCACACAGCAAATGCTAAGACTTTTTCATATACTGTCTACTTTCTTTGTATAACAGTTCTATCTAATAACGTATTAGACAGGGCGGTTAAACAGATTGTAAACTAAAGATGGAGAATACGAGTGCTGTGTTCAGGCTCTGGGGCTCGTTCTTCGTACGTCGCTAACTCAGTTAGCTGGATTTGATTGTTGACGATTTGGCATGATCTTGGATTGTTTGGTTCTTCGACGCTCATCCTGGACTTGCTGTCATAGCAACAGGTGCGCAAACTTGAACCTGCTCGGGAGCAGGCTTATTTCATGTAAACAGGATTAGATCCCGGCTTCATAAGCGGAGCTGATACGGGAAGTCCAGCGCAGCGCGATAGTGCACTTTCTGAGATTGAAATTTTTTTCTCGTGACTCGTGAGATTGTCGTTTACATTATTAATTTGTTGGAAACGCACATTATTTTCGACTTGTCGGAGTCGGGCTTTAACTACAGCACAAACTGTTTGCATTGCCCTATGATTATTTGCGAGTGGCTCTTTCCTTTACACTATTGGAGCAGAGAACTTGATGGAAAGTGCTGTCTGTCGTGTCATTCGGAGTTTACCTGGCGCTTTTAGGTTTAAAAAACAGTTTTAGGTTTTTAAGACCCAATGTTGTAAAGCAGTTTTTTTAAAGCAGTTTTTTTTTTTTTTTTTTTTTTTTTTTTGGCTATCATTTTTTATGAAGATCATGCAATCATGACCATGCCGATTACAGTATGTCACTCAGGCTTCACTAACGTGATTGGTACCATAGATAGACTATATAGGCTTCCATAGACTGCCATCAAGGCCTCAATGAAGGGGATTATGTGAACAGAAAGGGGGTTCACAATGTAAATGTGCAGCCCAGTTACTATTGGGAGTCTTAATATTCCAGATTAATAATATTATATCAAATAAAAAAAGTCAGTTGACTAAAATCTTCCATATCACAAATGTGAAAGCAAAATGGCCAGGATCTGTGCATGACTTAAGAATTTTCAGAGATTCACATTTATGCACATTATTTGAAAGTGGTAAGGAAAGTTCCACAATTAAATATCAAGCTCACTGTATTACATACACTTATGCTGATCCTAACAGAACTGCATTTCTTCATAGGTGATTATGACATGTTCCTGCCTGCAGACAGGTGTTTTATGACCCCATTCCCTGACCCAAACCAGTTACAATGCAGTAGCCAGGACAAGGGCACGCAATGAAATGAACTTTGGCTAACTAAAGGGAAGATTTCAGTGTCTGATAAGTCTGAGGTTTGCACACCTGACAGGGCCTGTGACATTACTGCATGTGCCATATTACACAACATTGCCCAAAAAAAAAAAAAAAAAAAAACTTTTCATTATAATATAATGAAAAGTTTAATAAAAGACCAATATACTTAGTTCCTTGAGTTTTATTTCAATTGTTCTTTGTAAAGAAAAGCCAGTGTTCAAGTGCCTGCAACAAGAGATATTAGACACATGCCTCATGCAACAAATAAAAAGGAATGTCTCCTCTGTCTGTGCTGACTCTTCTGTAGGCCTTTCTGTAGATGTGGAATCCTGCAACTTATATTGCTGCCATAAAGCATACAAGTATAAATTAAGTAAAGTTATTTATGCACTTGCAGGTAGGCTAGTTCCTCCATATGACAGTTATCTGAGAGGGTTTATTCACTGTCCAGTGAAATGGAAATAAATGGACATTACAAAGTCTTATACTTTCTTTCCTTTGGAAAGTTATAAAAAAAATGTCCACTTACTGCACATATTTCAGCCACCACTTTCTTGGGAACAGATACAAGTGTTGGTGTATTATGTAAAAGTGCACAAAAGAGGAAAACACAATGTCATTATATGAACTACACTCTGGAAAAATATTTTTACATTAATATAAGTTTATTAGTTTTGTCAAAGCAATTCATCATTACTCAAGATTTAACAGTTGAAATGACTATACAGCCTTAATTTAATGCAGCAAAAGTTATTTTACAGTGTAGGCTACTAAGATCTTTTCTTCTTTTTTTTTTTTTTGCTCAGCCTTTTTCTTGGTTGCTTTTATAAACAGCCAACCATTTATTTAATAGTGTCTTTTATAAAAGAGACTATAATATAACAAAAAAATTACCATTATGTAGAATATTTTTGTACTTCACTTTTGTTTGTTCCCATGTTCTAGTGTGGTGACTCTGACATTACAATGAACAAAGTAATTATGCAATTATTCAAATACAAAAATATAGGCTAATAAGTGATAAAAACATCTAACATGGCCACTTCTAACGGATTTAAATTGTCTGCTACTTTTTGCCAGCCCTCTCTCCTGGCTTTTGCAGACTTTGAGGTGTTCCCTGCGTTTTGCATTAAAACATTAAAATTCCGAATAAACTTCGACTATTAGTTCTTGCTCTGCTGCGGAGAAAAACTGTGCGCGCTCTTTGGCCATGCTGAACAGCCAATAGCAGCGTTGCTGATCAATGTTTCTACTATCGATACATGTCCCCTTTTAACCCAGCGCATGAACGCGCAATTATCTCAGATAACTCAATCCAGCGATACTAATCCTATCCGGCAAGTGTGTTCGAAGAACCGAGTTAGCCAGATCATGATTAGCACGATGATATTATCTTGGATGTGTCATTTGATCTCGGATGTAATAAGCAACGTACGAAGAACGAGCCCCTGGTGTTCTCAGTGCTGTCAAAATAAAAGTCACAACAACAAGTGCGGCTTACGTCACTTCAGAGTTCCTAGTGGTGTAAAAAATTGGAAAATTGCCCTAGCTTTGGAAACATTTAGTTCTCGGGGAACCACCCTGGTGGCTAGAACTACCCGGTGTGAAAGCGCCTAATATGTGCCATTTCGGCAGTAATATGTACACTTTATGTACATACATTTATAATACTAATATGCATTGCACACCCTAAATAAGGTACCATTTGAAAGCTTTTGTACCTTACAATAAGCAAGTTAAATTACAAAAATAAGGAATATATTGCCAATTAAGAACAGTTAAAGTTGAGATGAACTAGTACATCATGCAAATTCAGGGTTGTGAAACTAGGAGGGTCAAACTGTGTCGTGGGAGGATTCACACACCACATCAACACTTCTGCTGTATGTTTAGCAGGAAGTTTTATTAGATCAGACACTGAACAACTTAAGGAAATGTTTCACATGTTAATTTTTAGTCTAATCTGTAAGTTATAAAAACATTTTATGGCTTAATTTTTCTTTTCCCATATTAGAGTAATAAAGCTGCTCTACTGTTCAAATGAAACTATTTTCATCTGATGTTATGTACCAGACGAATCACGAATATTGGGAAATGTCTCTGCATCTCTACAGTGATTGTACATATATTTCTGTAAATCTGTTTTCAATGTATTCAAATACATTTTGAATGGATTCACATCAGAAGTGTATATATCCACAAATAAACTTGCACATTCAATCTGCAATAATTGTCAGGTATCTGTTTTTAATAAATATGCAAATAAATATGCAAATATAAACTTTATACATTGATCCTGAATTGTGTTCCTTCACATTAAAGAACAGGGTCAAAGTTAATCTTAAAAGTCGTATATGATATGTTGTTTTTGGAAACCTGTCCGCTTTGAGTTCACATCTGTAATTAATGCATTTATGTTTTTTACTATATTAAATAGCCTGTAATATTTAGAATGACAATCCAATGTATTACGGCTTGTTGGGTCATTTGCTTGTTTAATATTTACGGTGCATCTGTACAAGTATGAATACAAGTATGTACAAGTATGAATAATAATAAGTCTTGCATAAGAATAGAAGCATTAAGCCATCATCTCTAGACTGGCTCCGCCCTCCTATGTACTTCCGCTCAATTTGAATTTTCCTTTAGTATGATTTATGTACCAGGACCAGGCTAATTATCTCCTTTTTTTCCATAAATGATGTTGCTGTATTAGTACTTAAAAAAAAAAAAAAAAAAATTATATTTATTTATAAGCAATTCATAAGCACCACTGCAATGTTTTCTCTCTCTGCTTGATTCAGACAATCTCTTTAACGGTAGCGGTTAGAAGTTTACAGTAGCACATGTAAAGACGGTTGATATTTCAGGCTTTGTAAACCATCAGAAACCTTAATCTGTGAATCTGTTTGTTCATCAGGTGTGTTTGGTGAATCAGTGTCAGTGATGGAGGGAGATTCTGTTACTCTAAACACTGATGATACTGAAATACATGAAGATGAAGATATATGGTGGTCATTTGGAGCTGAAAACTATCTTTTAGCTAAAATTAAAAAAAAGAAGCAACTCTTCTCCACATATGATGGTCCTGATGGGAGATTCAGAGACAGACTGAAGCTGGACGATCAAACTGGATCTCTGACCATCACAAACACCACAACTGAACATACTGGAGTTTATAAACTACAGATAATTAGAGCTGGAAAAGCATCAATAGCATTCAATGTTTCTGTCTATGGTGAGCAGAGATAATCTGTCCAAATGTTAACATGTTAATTTTATAGTTAGGACTGAAAGACACATTCAGTGACCATTAACACACTACACACCAACTCAACACAAAATTCACAATAACTAAAATAGACTGATTGTTAATAGTTCTCTCTATTCTCTCATGTTTTCCAGCTCGTCTGCCTGTTCCTGTCATCATCAGTAACTCTTCACAATGTTCTTCATCATCATCATCATGTTCATTGGTGTGTTCATCAGTGTTGAATGTGTGTGATGTGACTCTCTCCTGGTACAAAGGAATCAGTGTATTGTCCAGCATCAGTGTGTGTGATCTCAGCATCAGTCTCTCTCTACCTCTGGAGGTGGAATATCAGGATAAAAACACCTACAGCTGTGTGCTGAACAATCCCATCAGCAACCAGACCACACATCTGGACATCAACACACTCTGTCACACATGTGCAGGTACCACAGCACTGATGATAGATGTGTGTGTTTACACATTCACTCACACTAATGACTCTCTTCTTCAGTTCCTCCAGTGTCAGTGTCTCTGATAGTGTTGATCTCTGCTGCTGCTGCTGGAGGATCTCTGTTGATTGTAGCTGCAGTCATTGGGATCTTCTGGATCTGCAGGAAAAAAATAGGTAACGAGATCAAACAATTAATGCATATGTTGAAATATTGATCTTTTATAAGGCCAATTTCAATAGACTGAATGCTGTTTTTAACTTGTATGCATTATGTTATTGTTTATGCAGTTCAGACCCAGGAGAAATACATGAATTATTCTGCATGTAAACCAAAAAGACGAAAAAAGGTAAGACCATTCATGACTTTGTTGCAATAAGTTGTTGTCTGTTTGAATTTTTGTAATCAATATGCATCAGACGGTCAGTAAACAGATGTATTGTATTTTTTCTCAATAACAATAAAATATGATTATATTCAATGAATAGTTCATCCAACAAAAAAAAGTCTAAAAAAAATTTACTCACAGCACTGTTATTAGATTATTTTAGGCAGCATGTCAGCCTCAGTCACCATTCACTGCATATTTTTTAAAGTGAACTATAACTGCCAGTGTCTGCCTACCACCACCTTGTGTTTCCCGGAAGAAAGTTTATCTCCATCGTTGGTCTGGTTGTACCGTAACCATAGACTGTAAAAAAATATGGACGTAGTGTCCGTGACGTCACCCGTAGGTTTCTGAAGAGCATTTTTGAAGCCTAAAGTGGGCGGAGCCGGCCGTAGCCATCTTGTCCTTGCGTTACTCCTGGATTAACAGAAAATGGGCAAAGAGGCTGAGGAGCCTGGCTATCTGAAATCACGCCCACCTAGCTCGACATGATCGAGTTAGCTCAGGCTGGGGAGGTAATGCTCTAACGTTATGCTTTTGACAGTACCAAGTCTGCGACTGCACAGGGCCTCGCGCTAAAGTGACAGTTGATGATGTAAAGCTAATTAAAAGTTCCTATTTTTGCCCTTCAAAATGTTGTAATAGTTAAAAGACATGGCTACAAGTGAGACTGTGTATCGTGATTCTGTACTATTCTGCTAGTTGAAAATGTATTATGCAGTAACTTAATATTACTCTGAGAGAGTGTGTGTGAAAGTGATTTATGTGCATACATGTCAGTCACTCTTTTTTATGGTCCGTCAGCCCGGCATCGCTCGTCAAGTTCGTAGAGAGCTTATTCAGTCCATTCTAAATTCTGATTTTGGCCGCCTCTCAAATGGGTTAAACCATATACCCAGCTAGAAATGTTACGTTCCCAGGACGTTCTCAGAACGTCCCCACTGGTGTCAAGGACGTCGCCTAGTAACGTTCCGGGAACGTTCTGAGACGGTCATGATGTGGAGTTCTTTAAAGGGTCGGAGGACGTTATTTTGCGGACCTTCACGGAACATTCGGGACGTTCTCGGGACGTTTAGGGGACCATGTTTTATTTGGAAATGTGATGTTCCCAGAACGTTCTCAGAACGTCCCCACTGGTGTCAAAGACCTGTAGGGACCTATAGGGAACCAAACTAGAATACACTTGTTCTTGCAGAACCTTAATCAGGAATAAGCATGCACGTTTAACACATTCAAAGATAAAACACAAAGCAGGGATCCGTCATTTATTTATTTATTTTGTGTGAACAAAAACAGATAAATTATATATTATATATAATTATATATATATATTTATTATTTAAATAATATATATATTTATAATTATAAATTAATATTAATGTGGTCATGCATAGGAAGCATATACACGGGTTTCTTGTATACAAACAATACCGGATGCGCGCGCATCCAGGAGGCAAAAAAACGCTATGTTATGCCGAGTTCTGTAATAAAAGAATAAAAGAACATTGTAATCAACGTAGATTTCGCATTGTTTGTAATTTTTTGTTGACTCAATAATAAACTGCAATTTCAGAGTTGGATCTGTTTGTTTGTGTTTCATATTAATATAACATTATGTAAAATGTCCAACTGTTTACGAATCAAAATCCGGACATACTGTGATGCATGTATGAATTATCATGTTAGACTAAGTTAGTAATGTAATAGTCAATGTTAGCAGTGCAGCATCTAGAGCCCGAATTTGCTTTTATATAAGTTAACCTTGTTTACGTTACTTTACGACCTGCAACATTTCATGATTGCACACATATAACGTTACTTACTGTAAATCAAAGATTTGACGATGGATTATGTGCTGTCATGAGCACATACTAGAGTTTAACTGCTCAGCCAGTTATGAACTGTGAAAAAAATACGTTTATTTTTTCAAACAGCTATTTAGATCGCAAATTTGACATTTAGTATACCAAGTGTGTAGTATACTACAAGAAAACATTCAAATAAATGCTGTTCTTTTGAATTTTCTATTCATCAAAGAATCCTAAATAAAATATGTCACAAAAATAAGAAGCTGCATAACTGTTTTCAACATTGATAATTATCAGAAATGTTTCTTGAGCATCAAATCATCATATTAGAATGATTTCTGAAGGATCATGTGACACTGAAGACTGGAGTAATGATGCTGAAAATTCAGCTTTGATAAATTACACTTTTTCTTTTTGAATGCATTTTAAAATGTATGTTCCAATAATATTTCATAATATTCCTGCTTTACAGTATTTTTGAGCACAAGAGACTGCTTTCAAAAACAAAAAAATCTTACCAACCCCAAACTTTTGAACAGTAGGCTATACATGGATTTCGAATAAGATATTTATATATATCAGGCCCTACAATTGCTGGCCACTTGTCATCCACAATCCAAAGATCGTCATGTATTGCGTAGGGATCCGGCAAGATCTCACCATTGCTGAGAGTAAGTTTTTTTAATATAATCGCCACGTTATATGTGTGTGTGCAGTCATGAAATGTTGCAGGTCGTAAAGTAACGTAAACAAGGTTAAATTATATAAAAGCAAATTCGGGCTCTATAGATGCTGCACTGCTAACATTGGCTGTTACATTACTAACTTAGTCTAACATGATAATTAGCATTTTGACTTAGCGACAACACCACCACTATGCTACTAGACTACCCTAAACCCTTTACTCTGGTACGAAGACCGCGGGTCTTTTCTGCCTCCTGGTTGCGTGCGCAAGCAGTGATGACGTCGCCGAGAAATCCATGTATAGGCCAGTAGGTTACAGTCCAGCTTTCGTTTGGTTCTGTCTTGACCATCACCCCAAAATGGACTCAGGAGCTGAAATTAGAAGAATACACACCACAAAGGGATAACTCCAGACACTGAATTCAATCTTAAATGCATAAATAATAGTGGTAATAAATCGCACGTATTCTGTGTATAGTGAGCAGTGGTGCTGAGCACATTCATACAAGAAGTGACGACACCCAACATCACTTAGAGCACCTTTAAAAGTATAACATTTAAAGCCCCTTAAATTAACGAAATGACTTGAAAAAAAGATTTGTTCATTTTGATGAACGAGAACAAACAAGAGAGTCAGTAAAATTATCCGGACTTCCCATCACTAAGACTAAGCTGCACAGGTTGTTGCTGGGATCCTCTTCCACTCCTCCATAATGACATCACAGATTTGCTGGCTGTTAGACACATGGCGCTTCTCCACCTTCTGCATCTGGAAGCCCCACAGTTGCTCATTAGGGTTCAGATCTGGAGACATACTGGCCACTCCATCACCTACACCTTTTTCAAGGCAGTTGTCATCTTGGCGGTGTGTTTGGTGTCGTTATCATGCCGTTAATACCAATACTGTATGTTTGACATTAGTTGAAAGTTTTACTTACAAGTCATAGGGTTCACAGCGCCATAGAGATGTTGATCTGCTCCAACTCTGCTACTGTGCAGGCCATCAGCATGGAAGGATCTAGGAACACAACAAACCGCTTGCCAGGTTTATTTAAAGGCAAGGAAAATAGAAAGAATAAATTAGCATAACAGAATTTATGTTTTTAGGTTTACTTATTCATATTGCTCCAACAGTGTCACTTACGTTTGGATGTCAAAACCTTCTCAAAATAAATTAAACAAATAAAATAAATAAGAAAACAGATGCATGGTGATATAACGTTAGGTGGAAAACATTGTGAGAAAATGGATTTAAAGTTATTTAATGGGCTTCCTCAGTTTACCTGTGTCTTTCTCTGGCAGCAGCTTTCTTCAGCAATGTTGCAATAGTAGAGCTTCCCCTCTGTTGTTATTTTGTTGCTGCTGAAATCACAGATCATTTGTTTATCAATATTTGTTTACCATTGAGCTAGTTTCAGCCAATTTTAGCGCTCCATGTAAGTGACGTCACCGATTAACAGCACATATGTTTCTGTTAAATAATACATACGTTTATGTTAAATAAATTAGCTCACTTCCAAGCAAAACCCTTAACAAAACTATTAAAAACATCTAATCTACATATAAGATGTGATTAAAACCCCAAACTTTCATAAACAAAAGCTCAAGCTAGTTAGCCTACGTTACCTTTTCTGAAAACGGTTGAGATGCTAACGGATTTTTTTTCCAAGACAATAAAGCATTTCTATAAGTAAAAATTCAACAGAAGCGTGTCAATTACAAATAAGATAAATGTCAAGCAAACTTGTGTGTATTATTCGTGTGATTTAAGAAACTAAACTCACCTGAAAGTAATAAAAACACCACGAGAGAGGGTTTAGCTGCTCGTCAGTTGCAGCGGTGGCCCGCCGTTTCCATGGCGACTCTGTGCCGCTCCAGTGTTTGAAAAAGCGTCTCGGACGTTCACGAGCACGCGCATTAAAACACATCAAAGTCACGCAGCATTTACAAACATAAACATCTAGAATTAGAACATTACATAAATACAATTCGTATAAAAAAAATTATTAAAAAAATATATATTATTATTTAAAAAAAATGTAAGAGTAATTATAACAACATAAATTGATTTTGCACTAAATCCTAATTGTAATCGTATTGCCCATATAAAAGAGTTGTTTTTAATTTTCTATACTGATACTGCCTCGTTCAAACTCCTTTTTTGGTTCTGTTAACGTCCCGAATGTCCTCTTTGTAACGTTGTTGTGTGACCATATAATAACCAATATCGAACGTCCCCCTAAAGCAATAAAGGGAACGTTATTATATGACCAACAGAGGACCATACGAGAACGTTCTGTTAACGTCCCGAATGTCCTCTTTGTAACGTTGTTGTGTGACCATATAATAACCAATATCGAACGTCCCCCTAAAGTAATAACGGGAACGTTATTATATGACCAACTGAGAACCGTATGGGAACGTTCTGTTAACGTCCGGAATATACTCTTTGTAACGTTGTTGTGTGACCATATAATAACCAATATGGAACGTTCCCCTAAAGTCACATTGGGAACGTTATTATATGACCAACAGAGGACCATGCGAGAACGTTCTGTTAACGTCCCGAATGTCCTCTTTGTAACGTTTGTTATGTGACCATAAAATACCCCAAATAGAACGCCCCCCTAAAGTCATATAAGGAACCTTGAACTGCAGCACTTTCATAACCAAAAGAGGACGTTCTATGAACGTCCCTAATGTTCTGTAAAGGTTCGGAACTTTCGTTACCTTTAGACAACTTTTAGGGAACGTTCCACAAGGTCGCGAGAACGTCCCCTCCTACGTGGGTATTGCCTATGAAGTTCAAGTAAATGCGCTAGAAAATCCGCGCTCATGCAAGGATGTGCATTTATTGCGTGGACGGAGAAAGCGCTGACACCTGGTCGTACATAAGCATATTATAATCTATCTGTTCCGTGAGAGCAGAACGAACGAGCCTTTATTGACGTTTTTAAATCTGAAAACTCCAAAAAGCAACGAAATTGTCAGACATCCAAGGACATTCTACCAGAAACGTACATTATCTGTCCTTGAATTGTTACAGTGAATAAAAAAGTATTTCATCCAAAAATTTCTAAAACTGGCTAGTTGATTTCTGTGAGTTGTTCTGTAAAGGAATATGTCATTCATTAGGTTCTCAGATATATTTTTCTTTATTAAAAACACTTTTGAAAATTACAAATCATGTCCATGCCCTTGTCCTCAGCCAAATTGGAGCTACAGCTTTCATAGTTTTGTTATGCTACAAACTGTTATTTAAGAAAAAAAAACTCATCAATAACAAGTTTAAGCTGTTATCATTCACATCAACTGATCAAAAACATAAAATTATATATAAATTCTACAAATAAATTCTATTTTACAACTGTCCCCATGTTTTGGTCAGTCCTGTCACGTTTACATAAAACTCTACATAAAATGTGTGAAATACACCTTTAAGGGTATCACTCAGAGGAAGTGACATCATTTGACCCAGGTGAAGCTTACATTGATTAAGGCTGAATTGTTTCATTGAATTGTATGATTTTAAGCTTGTTTTTGTATGTTTTTTTTAGGAAGACGAGCTAAAGGGTCAGGCCCTGTCACGATTAAACATTCCAGAAAATAATGAAAATGTTTTAAATCCAAAACATGTCTAAAAAGGTTATTGAAATTCCTTGCTTGCATGTTAACAGTTTTTATGCTAGCATGCTAGCAGGCTGAGTAATGGCAGTTTACAATGGCCAACCGTCAGGCCCTGTCACATCAGGCCCTGTCACATTCCTGTGTGACACGGCCTTACAAATTAATGTTATTGTTCTTTTTTATTACATTTATTGCATATGTTATGTATTTAACGCATGCAATAGTAAAATGAAGGCCAAGGTGCTTGATTTTTATACAACTGTGGCCATGGAAGTGATTTAAACACCTAAATTCAATTATTTGGAGGGCTGTCCCAATACTTTTGGCAATATTATGTATGTCCTTGGCTGAATTTTACCATAGTCTAATATTACTTTAACATTAAAATTATAATAATAATTTAAAAAAGAAATGCCAATCAAAACTTAAATAAAGAACACAAAACATAACTTTTTCTGCATCATCAAAATCCATAAAGTCAGTCCTGTCACAGTACCGTCAGTCCTGTCACGCCATGGTCAGTCCTGTCACACAGGAAATTATGATAAAAGTGTACTATTTGAGGAAATATTAATTAATTAATCTCTTTAACTGTGTAGATGAAGGTGGGGGTATATATCCACTACTATGTTTTTATAAAAATCTCCTATGTAAAGGTAGTTATTTTACAACTATATGAGTGCCTGCAGGTATTCTGTGATTTTGTGTACTACAGTTGACCGAAAAGTTACTTATACTTCTTAAAGGAATTATAAAACCATGTTAGATACAATCAGGGACATGTGATCAATAAGAAAATGCTATCTGTATCAAAGAAATTCATTAGGAAACCATTCTAACATATACAAATTTGTCTGTGACAGGGCCTGACATTTTAGGGGTGAAATGCGTATAAAAATGTATTTTATTTAATCATAAAAACATGCTGAGATGGGATGATATGTGTTTCTCATAGTTTAACATGTCCTCCATATGTCTCAACGTTCAGATTTAAGAAAAATATATTTTTTTCCCCAAGATTTTTTAAAGTGGAAATGTACGTTTCTGGTAGAATGTCCCGGTTAGTGTATGTTCACAGAGGTAAACAACTGAAATACAGCGCTGGTTGTTCTCACGAACGATACTCGACGACAACGACGGAATCCTAAGCCGTGGGCGAAGTAATGGGTGTATTAAATTGTATGAAATAATCCCGAAAAAAAAGCACAAAACACTGCAGAGATGGCAAGTTCAGCAGCTAACATAATGCTGAGGTGAAGTGACGGCTAACAGCAGACAAACGGCTAGCATTGACATCAGCGGCAATCCACCTGTCACTCAAGTGGCCACACCCTTAATTATGCAGAACTTTAAATATTAATCAACTAAACGGATGAGTTATAAAAAAAATTCACCCCCCTCACAGTTGTTATGAAGGGCAAAATTAGCTGTATAGACCAAAGCCACATAGAGAACCAGGCTGTAAACACGTTTTTTTCTGCTGTAGCCTAAAGTTGGTCATTTTAACATGGGGGAGATACAGATTTGACTCACTTCAGCAGCCAGCCTCAAGCGGCCAGTCAATGAATTGCAGTTTAACTCACTTCCGTGTTGGTTTCTAAAGAGAGACGGGGAGGTTGCCGCTTGGTTGTAACGGTCAACGGTAGCTTTCGTGTTTGTCGTGGTCGGGGAGACTTGATGAGGAAGAGCTGCCTAAGTCGCTCCTCCTTATTTAATCGTGCTGTTTTATTTGCCACTTGGAAATATGCTTAAACATGTAGGCCTAAGCAGGAACAACAGCATGGAAATAAAATAACGACAATTGTAGCCTATATATATATAAAACAAAAAACAAACACACACACACACACACACACACACACACACACCTTAGGCTATACTATTACAATGGGGTGAGTGGACATTTTACCTGGCGTTACGATTCAACCCTATGGCTGATGTTTATGACTCCAGATGTGAACAATCGGCGCAGATTTGTCAATTCCGGAAAAAAAATCAATAGGCTACAATTAAACGTTCTTCCTACATGATTTTGGTGTTGTTATTTCGTTACTTGAAAAGCAAAAGTAGGCTACCATAAAATTAATAATATATATATTATTATTATTATATTATATATATAAGTATAACCCACCAAAAAGTCATCCTTATGCGGTTTGATGGCGTCCATCCTGATCTCATTCGTACGAATTAGCCACCTTTTATGAGTTCTTACAAATTGATCGTGAGATAACGTTGCAATTCCTCTAATCAATCTGACTTTGCTGCATGTGCAAAATCACAAGGAGAAATCACAAAAGGATCTTGTTATTCCTTGAAGTTGATCTTGAAGTTTTTGGCTTTTGTTATTATGTTAAAGGGTTAGTTCACCCAAAAATGAAAAGTCACTTATTCACACAAGTATTATTTTCTACATGGTGAATGGCACACAGTGCAATTGGGTCAAATTAAGTCTGGTTTCACTTTTTTTTTTTTTTTTTTTTGCACAAAATCGCAAAGTATCCTTTCACCACACATAAGTGTTGAAGATTTATTAGTAAATAAGATTATCATAGATGCAAAGCTCTGAATAAGCCTACTAGTTACAAGTGTGTGATTATCAGTGACAAAGCGATCGAACATCATTCATTTGGATAGGCTGATGACTTCTGCCGATACGGGACAGTGACCGTGATCAACAAGAGATCAAACTTATGCAAATGATGGGCGATACCCAGGTTAGGCCATAGGCTACAATCAATTAAAATGACTGTATATTGATTGACTGTATATTTTTTCTTGCAGAAATCAGAGGAGACCGTGTATGAAAATTGATCAAAACAGTGATCAAATACAGCATCTCTGCCAGGATGTTTTTCTTCTTTCTTTCTTTTTTTTTTCATTTCTTTTCTTTTCTTTTCTTTTCCACATGCAATATCATAAGTACTATTGTTTAGTCTGCAATTTTGTTGCTGTGTATTAGTTTAATTTAATGGCGCACAAATAACATCCAGAAACTTAACTAAATGTTTTAAATTTAGCTTAACATTAACACATGGAAACTTTATAAAAGTTTGATATCACCCTTCACTGTTCTTGATCACTTGGTCTACACCTGTTTAAATAAATAGAAAATTCTCTAAAGCAGACAATCACATCTCTCTACTAACGAGACAGTGCGCTATAAATACAGCTGCTGGTCTCACAGAGGATGAGCTGAAGAACAAATATGAAATAATGATGAGAACTTTTGAAATATTTTTTAATAATTTGTTTTGAAACAATCAGAAAGCCAAAGTCACATGATTTCAGTAGAAGAGGTTCCGTTACATCATAACTGTTCGGAAATGTCGATGGTTTGCCGCTAGGGGGCGATGATATATGTGAACCCATGAACCAGTGGTTGTCCACATGATTTTTACCTGATCTCGGATCAATTTCATAAATTTCCAGACATTTAATGACACATTTGTACAATATAAAGGAAGAGCTTAAAAGTCACTTATTGGTCTGATTAACCAAAAGTCCTACAATTTAATAAAATAAAACATATTAAAGACACTTTTTATTTAATGCTATTATATAATTTGTTAATTGCCTTTAATAGATTACGCATTCAATAAAAACGTTTACAATGGGTTTGTAAAAGGTGTTTTTATGCATGTTTGGTCTGAGTTTTCGCTGCATTTCCACAGTTCTGACCAGCAGGGGTCACCAGCGTGTGGAGATTCGAGCGATTCAAAATAGTGAATCATTTTTTTCGAAGCAATTGGTTCAATTGATTCAAGTTTCGAAAAGCTTCGTTTCTCCCATTACTAATAAACTAAATAAATAATACATGTAACTGATCTGCGCTGCATCATGATGCCTGTTTACAATAATAATAATAATTAAAGCTGCAAGCAGCATTTATCGGGGTTCAAGCAGTTAAGGCCTTTAAGGCATTTAAGCACAAAAGCATCAAAAGACATTAAGTTTTATTTAGCAAGCATGTAACCACTGACATAATAGATGGAAAAGACCATTTACAGCCAATACAGGCAATTTACCATAGGAAATATATGGTTTTAAAGTTTTTTAACAGTTATAGCGCCACCTATGGTCCGATCTCCATAACATTTTGCATGGTTATTAATGATGTTATGTCACATATGCTCACCAATTTTTGTGAAGTTCTGAGTTTTTATATATGATTTATAGGCTTTTTAGTGCATTTTGCCACACCCATTTTATAAATGACCCTATTACAGCCACCCAAATGCAAAAGTTCAACTTTTTTTTGATAATTATTGATCTAGAGAGTCCAGAGAATTGCCCTAAACTGGTCTGGTTCCGATCGGGCGAAAAACCTAGGACTAGTTCGCAAAAGTAGGTTTTTAACATATTCGCAAATAATTAATGAATGGTTTGATTGACATTAGTGGTTCTTGAGGCAAAGTTGTTGAGCATGAGCAGATCTATCAAATGATATGCATTTTGTGACGATAAGTGTAACACTACGTGATTACAGAGCCATAAAACTCGTTAGCGCCAACTAGTGGCCGATTTCTTTCAAAATTCTTACAGACCTCTAGGGCCATGAGTCGAACATGCCCATTGAGTTTCGTTCCGATCGGCCTCCGTTAACCTTGTCTAATAGTTGCTCAAACTTCATTGGCCGATGGCGGCCATGTTTTTTGAGATACACCAATGTCCTTATAGACATACATGGCACCTTGGACCAAGACACTGCATACCAATTTTCAAGTCAATCGGACTAACGGTCAGGTGGTTATAGCCTGTTTTATGTTTTTTTCATATTATAGCGCCACCTAGTCTTCAATCGTCGCGATTTTTTTACCGTGACCCCAGATTGACCTCTTACACATGTGTACCGAGTTTGGTGAAGATACCTCATTTACTTCTGGAGTTATAGCCATTTTAGTAAAATAGGCTCCGCCTCCTGCGAACGTTTTGACACCCCTTAGCAACCGTGGATCGAAATTTCAACTTTTTTTCGATAATTATTGATATTCAGACCCCTGTGAACATTTCTGCACTGGTTTGGTTCCGATCGGGCAAAAAACCAGGGACTAGTTCGCAAAAGTAGGTTTTGGACAAAATCCAATATGGCGGAAAAATTTGCATACCGGAAATGAAATCCTTGAGGCCATTTTTGTTCGGCTTGACCCAAGGATTCCAATGATATAAGACACTTGAGTATGTGACAAACGGTTAATGAGATTTAAGCAAAAATATGCCATTTTTTTGTTTTTTGCGCTGTAGCGCCACCTATTGGCCAATCTGGCTCATATTTTGATAACCTCTCCTCGATTTTTGTACTACCATCTGGCAAAGTTTCAAGTCTCTAGCTCTTACGGTTTGGGCTGCACGATGCGTTTTAGGGGAAAATAATAATAATAATAATAATTAAAGCTGCAAGCAGCATTTAGCGGGGTTCAAGCATTTAAGGCCTTTAAGCACAAAAGCATCAAAAGTTATTAAGTTTTATTTAGCAAGCATGTAACCACTGACATAATAGATGGAAAAGACCATTTACAGCAAATACAGGCAATGTACCATAGGAAATATATGGTTTTAAAGCTTTTTATAGCAGTTATAGTGCCATCTATGGACCGATCTCCATAAAATTGTTTACTGTGACCTCAAATTGAACCCATACACATGTGTACTGAGTTTGGTGAAGATATATCATTTACTTCTTGAGTTATAGCCATTTTAGTAAAATAGGCTCCTCCCACAATAATTGACCACATTCTAGTATTATTTACTATGATTCTAGCATGATTTACATAGTTTACCATGATTTTATCTTAGTTTACCTTGATTTACCATATTCTAGCATTATTTACCATGATATACTACATTCTAGTATGATTTACCATTGTTTACTGTGATTCTAGCATGGTTTACCATAGTTTATCATGTTTTAGCATAGTTTACCATGATTTACCACGTTCTAGAATGATTTGCCAGGATTCTAGCATGGTTTACCTTGATACACCACATTATAGTATTATTTACTATGATTTACCATGTTTCTAGCAATTATGTGAAGTGTCAGTGCAAATGAAGTGATAAACACTGACAAAATCTGATTGTGTTATAATAGTTATTGTTATATAAGTGATTTTTAGAGTCTAAATATGAATGTGAGCACATGTGAAAAGACTTCATTAATAAGTAGAATGGCCAGCAGAGGGCAGAAGAAGACCACTTATTGGCTCACTTTCACTTTAAACTTCATGATTTTCACCAGTTTTCTGGACTAAAGCAAACCAGTTTTTCCATGTTAACTCAATAATGCATGCTTACACACACACACACACACACACACACACACACACACACACGCACACACACACACACACACACACACACACACACACACACACACACACACACACACAGAGAAATAAACATACACAAATACAAATATGTTTTTAATGTTTTGGAATATGTTATTGAGAAAATATATGTATTGGTCTATTAGAATTCCTTTGTGATCTAATAATATAAAAAAGAAAAGAAAAAATGATTGCTTTTTAAAGCATTTGTTTGTTTCCCAATACTGAAAACTAATGAAAAGGTCATGCGTAATCCTGCTGCTCCCTCTAGTGGACAGTGGTATTACAGCTTCCATCTTACAGTTGAAGTGATTGAATGAATTAATGAATGGGAATTTGGTTTTTCACTTATATCTCGGGAACCAGAAGGCGAAAAATTCTGAAACTCAGAGCATAGATAGTGCTTGAGGAGCCCTGTTGAATGAGACCATCAATTATTTACTATGATTTACCATGTTTTTAGCGTGATTTACCACATTACTAGCAATTATGTGAAGTGTCAGTGCAAATGAAGTGATAAACACTGACAAAATATGATTGTGTTATAATAGTTATTGTAATATAAGTATGTTCCATGTTAACTCAATAATGCATGCTTACACACACACACACACACACACACACACACACACACACACACAGATACAAATATGTTTTCAATGTCTTTAGGATGTGTTATTGTGAAAACATATTTTAATGGTCTAACCATTTCATATATTTCATTGTGATCTATATTATCAGTCCAATAATAATAATAAAAAAAATAGCTTTAACCATTTGTTTGTTGGCCAAAGCTGAAAGCTGATAAAAAGATTAATACTATGTCTAATACTATGTCTAATACTGCTGCTCCCTCTAGTTGACAACAGTGGAATTACAGCCTCCATCTTACAGTTGAAGTGTTTGAATGAATGAATGGGAATTTGGTTTTTCACTTATATCTCGGGAATGCCCAGGGCAAATTACACCACATTTGAATCGAAGCTAGTCAAGGACGGGCCCTTTCCAACGAGCTCTCACACAAGGTTCGGGGTGGTTTGGGTCGGGAGTTGCGGCCGTTCAAAGTCGGGGGTCCGCGGGCTTGCGATGCGCGGGGGGGCGCGCTCCCGAGGCCCGCGAGGACACGTTTCGATCAAGAGCGTGGAGAGGACCTTACCATCAAAATTTGAGCACGCAACGACTTTCCGTTTTCAAGTTATGAGTGAATTTGTACTGGGGGGCGTGGCCTAAATGCCGTTTTACTTTCGTTTTCATGTTAAATGTTAAAATAATGATTTTATAAAGTCTAAATATGAATTATATAACAATATTACGGAGTAGTATGATGAAATGACAGCAGGGGGCAGTAAAATACCACTTATTGGCTTAATATGTCATGGTATTCATTTTAAGGCTACATATTGAAGTGACCCTATTATAGCCATCCAAATGAAGAAGTTATACTTTTTCTGATAATTATTTATCTAGAGAGTCCAGAGAATTGCACTGCACTGGTTTTGAACATTATTATATGAACATTATATGTTCATAGATGGAAAACACTATTTACAGCCAATACAGGCAATTTACCATAGGAAATATATGTTTTTAAAGCCTTTTAACAGTTATAGCGCCACCTATGGTCCGATCTCCATAAAATGTTGCATGCTTGTTAATGATGTTATGTCACATATGCTCATCAATTTTTGTGAAGTTCTGAGTTTTCGTTTAGGATTTATAGGCTTTTTAGTGCATTTTGCCACGCCCATTTTCTTTATGACCCAATATACCCATGCGAAAAATGCAAAAGTTAAACTTTTTTTCGATAATTATTGATCTAGAGAGTCCAGAGAATTGTCCTAGACTGGTCTGGTTCCGATCGGGCAAAAAACCAGGGACTAGTTCGCAAAAGTAGGTTTTTAACATATTCATGAATAATTAATTAATGGTTTGATTGACATTAGTGGTTCTTGAGGCAAAGTTGTTGAGCATGAGCAGATCTATCAAATGATATGCATTTTATGACGATAAGTGTAACACCACGTGATTACAGAGCCAAAAAAACTCGTTAGCGCCAACTAGTGGTCGATTTCTTTCAAAATTCTTACAGACCTCTAGGGCCATGAGTCGAACATGCCCATCGAGTTTCGTTCCGATCGACGTCCGTTAACCTTGTCTTATAGGTGCTCAAACTTCATTGGCCGATGGCGGCCATGTTTTTTGAGATACACCAATGTCCTCATAGACATACATGGCACCTTGGACCAAGACATTGCATACCAATTTTCAAGTCAATCGGACTAACGGTCAGGTGGTTATGGGCCGTTTTATGTTTGTTTCATGTTATAGCGCCACCATGTGGCCATTCGCCGCGGTTTTTTTACTGTGACCTCAAATTGACCTCTTACACATTTGTACCGAGTTTGGTGAAGATACCTCATTTACTTCTGGAGTTATAGCCGTTTTAGTAAAATAGGCTCCTCCCACAACATACATTTGGGCGCCCCTTAGCGACCGTGAATGGAAATTTCAACTTTTTTTCGATAATTATTGATATTCAGACTCCAGAGAACATTTCTGCACTGGTTTGGTTCCGATCGGGTAAAAAACCAGGGACTAGTTCGCAAAAGTAGGTTTTTGACAAAATTCAAAATGGCGGAAAATCTATCATGGCGGAAATGAAATCGGAGATATACGTTTTGTTCGTCAGGCATCCAGCTTTCCAATGATATAAGACACTTGAGTCTACGACATACGGTCTAGGAGTTATGAGCAGTTTCGCGCTTTTGGTCGCTATAGCACCACCTATGGGCCATTCGAGGTCATAATTTGATAACCTCTCCTCGATTTTTGTACTACCATATGGCAAAGTTTCAAAGTTCCAGCTCTTACGGTTTGGGCTCCACGATGCGTTTTACGGCAGAAGAAAAATAATAATAAAAATCAGGACAATTACAATAGGGTTTCAGCACTTCGTGCTTGAACCCCTAATTAAAGCTGCAAGCAGCATTTATCGGGGTTCAAGCATTTAAGGCCTTTAAGCACATAAGCATTTAAGACATTACGTTTTATTTAGCAAGCTTTTAACCACTGAAATAATAGATGGAATAATCCATTTACAGCTAATACAGGCAATTTACCATAGGAAATACATGGTTTTCAAACCTTTTTGCCAGTTATAGCGCCACCTATTGTCCAATCTCCATGAAACTATGCATGCTTCTTCACCATGTTATGACACATATGCCCACCAATTTTCGTGAAGTTCTGAGTTTTTATTTATGATTTATAGGCATTTTAATGTATTTTGCCACGCCCCTTTTATAAATTACCCTATTACAGCCACCCAAATGCAAAAGTTCAACTTTTTTTCGATAATTATTTATCTAGAGAGTCCAGAGAATTGTCCTAGACTGGTCTGGTTCCGATCGGGCGAAAAACCAGGGACTAGTTCGCAAAAGTAGGTTTTTAACATATTCATGAATATTTAATGAACGGTTTGATTGACAGCAATGGTTCTTGAGGCAAAGTTGTTCAGCATGAGCAGATCTATCAAATGATATGCATTTTGTGATGATAAGTGTAACACCACGTGATTACAGAGCCATAAAACTCGTTAGCGCCAACTAGTGGCCGATTTCTTTCAAAATTCTTACAGACCTCTAGGGGCTTGAGTCGAACATGCCCATCGAGTTTCGCTCCGATCGGACTTCGTTAACGGTGCTCAAACCTCATTGGCCAATGGCGGCCATGTTTTTCGAGATACGCCAATATCCTTTTAGACATAGGTGGCCCCTTGGGCCAAGACACTGCATACCAAATTTCAAGTCATTCGGAAAAACGGTCAGGTGTCTATATGTTTTTTTTTGTTTATAGCGCCACCATGTGGCCAATCGACGCAATTTTTTTTACTGTGACCTCAGATTGACCTCTTAAACATGTGTGCCAAGTTTGGTGAAGATATCTCATTTACTTCTCGAGTTATAGCCATTTTAGTAAAATAGGCTCCTCCCACAACCTTAATTTATCACCCCCTAGCGACCAGGAATCGGAATTTCGACTTTTTTTCGATAATTATTGATCTTCAGACTCCAGAGAACAATTCTGCTCTGGTTTGGTTCCGATCGGACGAAAAACCAGGGACTAGTTTGCAAAAGTAGGTTTTTGACAAAATTCAAAATGGCGGAAAATCTATCATGACGGAAATAAAATCGGAGATATACGTTTTGTTCGTCAGGCGTCCAGCTTTCCAATGATATAAGACACTTGAGTCTATGACTTATCGTCTAGGAGTTATGACCAGTTTCACGCTTTTGGTTGCTATAGCGCCACCTATGGGCCAATCAGCGTCATAATTTGATAACCTCTCCTCGATTTTTGTACTACCATCTGGCCAAGTTTCAAGTCTCTAGCACTTACGGTTTGGGCTGCACGATGCGTTTTACGGCGGAAGAATAATAATAATAATAATAATTAAAGCTGCAAGCAGCATTTATCGGGGTTCAAGCATTTAAGGCCTTTAAGCACATAAGCATTTAAGACATTACGTTTTATTTAGCAAGCTTTTAACCACTGAAATAATAGATGGAAAAATCCATTTACAGCTAATACAGGCAATTTACCATAGGAAATACATGGTTTTCAAACCTTTTTGCCAGTTATAGCGCCACCTATTGTCCAATCTCCATGAAACTCTGCATGCTTCTTCACCATGTTATGACACATATGCCCACCAATTTTCGTGAAGTTCTGAGTTTTTATTTATGATTTATAGGCATTTTAATGTATTTTGCCAAGCCCCTTTTATAAATTACCCTATTACAGCCACCCAAATGCAAAAGTTCAACTTTTTTTCGATAATTATTGATCTAGAGAGTCCAGAGAATTGTCCTAGACTGGTCTGGTTCCGATCGGGCGAAAAACCAGGGACTAGTTCGCAAAAGTAGGTTTTTAACATATTCATGAATATTTAATGAACGGTTTGATTGACAGCAATGGTTCTTGAGGCAAAGTTGTTCAGCATGAGCAGATCTATCAAATGATATGCATTTTGTGATGATAAGTGTAACACCACGTGATTACAGAGCCATAAAACTCGTTAGCGCCAACTAGTGGCCGATTTCTTTCAAAATTCTTACAGACCTCTAGGGGCTTGAGCCGAACATGCCCACCGAGTTTCGCTCCGATCGGACTTCGTTAACGGTGCTCAAATTTCATTGGCCAATGGTGGCCATGTTTTTCGAGATACGCCAATATCCTTTTAGACATACATGGCCCCTTGGGCCAAGACACTGCATACCAAATTTCAAGTCATTCGGAAAAACGGTCAGGTGTCTATACGTTTTTATTGTTTTATAGCGCCACCATGAGGCCAATCGACGCAATTTTTTTACTGTGATCTCAAATTGACCTCCTACATATATGTACCAAGTTTGGTGAAGATATCTTATTTCGTTCACGAGTTATAACAATTTTAGTAAAACTGACTCCGCCTCCTTCGAACATTTTGGCACCCCATAGCGACCTTGAATCGAAATTTCAACTTTTTTTCGATAATTATTGATCTTCAGACTCCAGAGAACATTTCTGCACTGGTTTGGTTCCGATCGGACAAAAAACCACAGACTAGTTCGCAAAAGTAGGTTTTTGACAAAATTCAAAATGGCGGAAAAATTTGCATACCGGAAATGAAATCGGAGATATACGTTTTTTCCGTCTTGAGCCAAGGATTACAGTGATATAAGACACTTGAGTCTACGACAAACCGTCTAGGAGTTATTAGCGATTTTATACTTTTGCTTACTATAGCGCCACCTATTGGCCAATCGGGGTCATAATTTGATAACCTCTCCTCGATTTTTGTACTACCTTCTGGCAAAGTCTCAAGTCTCCAGCACTTACGGTTTGGGCTGCACGATGCGTTTTACGGCGGAAGAATAATAATAAAAATCAGGACGATTACAATAGGGTTTCAGCACTTCGTGCTTGAACCCCTAATAAAAATCCTTACAATAACAATAGGGTTTCAGCATTTCATGCTTGAACCCCTAATAAGAAGAGACGTTTTTGCCAGTTATAGCGCCACCTATTGTCCGATCTTCACGAAACTTGGCATGCTTCTTCACCATGTTAGGACACATATGCTCATCGATTTTTGTGAAGTTTGGTGTTTTCCCTTAGGTTGTATAGGCTTTTGAGTGTTTTTTGTCCCTCCCCTTTCCTAAATGACCCTGTTACAGCCAGGCAAATGCAAAAGTTCAACTTTTTTTCGATAATTATTTATCTAGAGAGTCCAGAGAATTGTCCTAGACTGGTCTTGTTCTGATTGGACCAAAAACCAGGGACTAGTTTGCCAAAGTAGGCTTTGGACAAAAGTGGCCATATAAATTTTTTTTTTGCTCAAATCGGGATTTGGAGATAGCCATGTTGTTCGTCTGGAGCCAGGGATCACAGTGATGCTAAATTTGAGCCTCTAGGACAAACTATGTATGAGTTATGACCAATTTAGTAAATGGGGTCATTATAGCGCCACCTATGGGCCAATTGGGGCCATACTTTGATAGGTTCTCCCCAAATTGAGCACTATCATTTGGCCAACTTCCAAGGTTCCAGCTCTTACGGTTTGGTCTGCACGATGCGTTTTAGGGGAAAATAATAATAATAATTAAAGCTGCAAGCAGCATTTATCGGGGTTCAAGCTGTTAAGGTGTTTAAGGTTTTTAAGCACAAAAGCATCAAAAGTTATAAAGTTTTATTTAGCAAGCATGTAACCACTGACATAATAGATTAAAAAGACCATTTACAGCCAATGCAGGCAATTCACCATAGGTAATGTATGGTTTTAAAGCTTTTTAACAGTTATAGTGCCACCTTTGGTGCGATGTCCATAAAATTTGGCATGCTTGTTAATGATGTTATGTCACATATGCTCACCAATTTTTGTGAAGTTCTGAGTTTTCATTTAGGATTTATAGGCTTTTTAATGTATTTTGCCACGCCCATTTTATAAATGACCCTATTACAGCCATCCAAATGCAAAAGTTCAACTTTTTTTTGATAATTATTGATCTAGAGAGTCCAGAGAATTGTCCTAGACTGGTCTGGTTCCGATCGGGCGAAAAACCTAGGACTAGTTCGCAAAAGTAGGTTTTTAACATATTTGCAAATAATTAATGAACGGTTTGATTGAGAGCAATGGTTCTTGAGGCAAAGTTGTTCAGCATGAGCAGATCTATCAAATGATATGCATATTGTGTGGATGTGTGCAACACCACGTGATTACAAAGCCATAAAACTCATAAAACAATTGGACTTCGTTAACCTTGTTTAATAGGTGCTCAAACCTCATTGGCCAATGGCGGCCATGTTTTTCGAGATATGCCAATATCCTTTTAGACATACATGGCCTCTTGGCCCAAGACACTGCATACCAAATTTCAAGTCATTCGGAAAAACGGTCAGGTGTTTATACGTTTTTTTTTGTTTATAGCGCCACCATGTGGCCAATCGATGCAATTTTTTTACTGTGACCTCAGATTGACCTCCTACACATGTGTACCAAGTTTGGTGAAGTTTAATCAATTAATTCTTGAGTTATAGCCATTTTAGTAAAATAGGCTCCTCCCACAACGTTCATTTTGCACCCCCTAGCGACCATGAATCAAAATTTCGACTTTTTTTTGATAATTATTGATTGTCAGACTCCAGAGAACAATTCTGCACTGGTTTGGTTCCGATCGGACAAAAAACCTAGGACTAGTTTGCAAAAGTAGGTTTTTGACAAAATTCAAAATGGCGGAAAATCTATCATGACGGAAATGAAATCGGAGATATACGTTTTGTTCGTCAGGCGTCCAGCTTTCCAATGATATAAGACACTTGAGTCTACGACTTACGGTCTATGAGTTATGAGCTGTTTCGCGCTTTTGGTTGCTATAGCGCCACCTATGGGCCAATCGGGGTCATAATTTGATAACCTCTCCTCGATTTTTGTACTACCATCTGGCAAAGTGTCAATGCTCTAGCCCTTACGGTTTGGGCTGCACGATGCGTTTTACGGCAGAAGAATAATAATAATAATAATAATAATTAAAGCTGCAAGCAGCATTTATCGGGGTTCAAGCATTTAAGGCCTTTAAGCACAAAAGCATCAAAAGTTATTAAGTTTTATTTAGCAAGCATGTAACCACTGACATAATAGATGGCATAAAAGACCATTTACAGCCAATACAGGCAATGTACCATAGGAAATATGTGGTTTTAAAGCTTTTTATAGGAGTTATAGTGCCATCTATGGACCGATCTCCATAAAATTGTTTACTGTGACCTCAAATTGAACCCATACACATGTGTACTGAGTTTGGTGAAGATATCTCATTTACTTCTTGAGTTATAGCCATTTTAGTAAAATAGGCTCCTCCCACAATAATTTACCACATTCTAGTATTATTTACTATGATTCTAGCATGATTTACATAGTTTACCATGATTTTATCTTAGTTTACCTTGATTTACCATATTCTAG
The DNA here is from genome assembly GCF_965113295.1 of Leuciscus leuciscus. Lineage (NCBI taxonomy): Eukaryota > Metazoa > Chordata > Actinopteri > Cypriniformes > Leuciscidae > Leuciscus > Leuciscus leuciscus. Next base: position 13,638,595 of record NC_138739.1, read on the forward strand.
CATGATTTACCATGATATACTACATTCTAGTATGATTTACCATTGTTTACTGTGATTCTAGCATGGTTTACCATAGTTTATCATGATTTATCATAGTTTACCATGATTTACCCTGTTCTAGCATGATTTACCATGATATACCACATTCTAACATGATTTACCATAGTTTATCATGGTTTACCATGATTTACCCTGTTTTAGCATAGTTTACCATGATTTACCACGTTCTAGAATGATTTGCCAGGATTCTAGCATGGTTTACCTTGATACACCACATTATAGTATTATTCACTATGATTTACCATGTTTCTAGCAATTATGTGAAGTGTCAGTGCAAATGAAGTGATAAACACTGACAAAATCTGATTGTGTTATAATAGTTATTGTTATATAAGTGATTTTTAGAGTCTAAATATGAATGTGAGCACATGTGAAAAGACTTCATTAATAAGTAGAATGGCCAGCAGAGGGCAGAAGAAGACCACTTATTGGCTCACTTTCACTTTAAACTTCATGATTTTCACCAGTTTTCTGGACTAAAGCAAACCAGTTTTTCCATGTTAACTCAATAATGCATGCTTACACACACACACACACACGCACACACACGCACACACACGCACACACACGCACACACACGCACACACACGCACACACACGCACACACACGCACACACACGCACACACACGCACACACACGCACACACACGCACACACACACACACACACACACACACACACACACACACACACACACACACAGAAATAAACATACACAAATGCAAATATGTTTTTAATGTTTTGGAATATGTTATTGAGAAAATATATTTATTGGTCTATTAGAATTCCTTTGTGATCTAATAATATTTAAAAAAAAATTTTTTAAAAAAGATTGCTTTTTAAAGCATTTGTTTGTTTCCCAATACTGAAAACTAATGAAAAGGTCATGCGTAATCCTGCTGCTCCCTCCAGTGGACAGTGGTATTACAGCTTCCATCTTACAGTTGAAGTGTTTGAATGAATTAATGAATGGGAATTTGGTATTTCACTTATATCTCGGGAACCAGAAGGCGAAAAATTCTGAAACTCAGAGCATAGAGAGTGCTTGAGGAGCCCTGTTGAATGAGACCATCAATTATTTACTATGATTTACCATGTTTCTAGCGTGATTTACCACATTACTAGCAATTATGTGAAGTGTCAGTGCAAATGAAGTGATAAACACTGACAAAATATGACTGTGTTATAATAGTTATTGTAATATAAGTGTTTTCCATGTTAACTCAATAATGCATGCTTACACACACACACACACACACACACATATACAAATATGTTTTCAATGTCTTTAGGATGTGTTATTGTGAAAAAAATATTTTAATGGTCTAACCATTTCATATATTTCATTGTGATCTATATTATCAGTCCAATAATAATAATAAAAAAAAAAATAGCTTTAACCATTTGTTTGTTGGCCAAAGCTGAAAGCTGATAAAAAGATTAATACTATGTCTAATACTGCTGCTCCCTCTAGTTGACAACAGTGGAATTACAGCCTCCATCTTACAGTTGAAGTGTTTGAATGAATGAATGGGAATTTGGTTTTTCACTTATATCTCGGGAACCAGAAGGCGAAAAATTCTGAAATTCAGAGCATAGATAGTTCTTGAGGAGCCCTGTTGAATGAGACCATCGCGGTGTTTTTGGGCGATTGGAGCCCGGAAATATGACCGTTCAAAGGCATATCTATTGGGGCTTTTATCTCTGGAATGCCCAGGGCAAATTACACCACATTTGAATCGAAGCTAGCCAAGAACTGGCCCTTTCCAACGAGCTCTCACACAAGGTTCGGGGTGGTCTGGGTCGGGAGTTTCGGCCGTTCAAAATCGGGGGTCCCACGAATTTGCGATTCGTGGGGGGCGCGCTCCCGAGGCCCGCGATGACACGTTTCGATCAAGAGCCCGGAGAGGACCTTACCATCAAAATTTGAGCGCGCAACGACTTTCCGTTTTCGAGTTATGAATGAATTTGTACTGGGAGACGTGGCCTAAATGCCGTTTTACTTTCATTTTCAATTTCCATATCTCAGACAGACAGTGTGACACAATTGTCAATAATAATACTCCAATAGATGAGTTTTGACAAAATGTGATTGTAAATGTTAAAATAATGATTTTATAAAGTCTAAATATGAATTTTATAACAATATTAGGGAGTAGTATGATGAAATGACAGCAGGGGGCAGTAAAATACCACTTATTGGCTTAATATGTCATTATATTCATATAAAATCACCTTTTGAAGAAGTTAAACTTTTTTTCTGATAATTATTGATCTAGAGAGTTCAGAGAATTGTGCTGCACTGGTTTTGAACATTATGATATGAACATTATACGATAATAGATAGAAGACACCATTTACAGCAAATACAGGCAATTTACCATATAGGAAATATATGGTTTTAAAGCGTTTTAACAGTTATAGCGCCAACTATGGTCCGATCTCCATAAAATTTTCCATGCTTCTTTAGCAGGTTATGACACATATGCTCATCAATTTTTGTGAAGTTCTGAGTTTTCGTTTAGGATTTATAGTTATAACTATATAGTTAAGCAGTTTTCTGCACTAAAGCAAACCAGTTTTTCCATGTTAACTCAATCATGCATGCACACACACACACACACACGAAGACAAATGTTGTTGTTGTTTTTTCAATGCTATTGGGATATGTCATAATGAAAATATATTTGAATGGTCTATAAACATTTCACAAAGTCTTTGTTAGCTATTAATCAGAAGATTCAGAATTTATTCAGAAACCTAAGACTACACAAACACATTATGTTGTAGATACAGACATTTGAAATATATGATGTGATAAAACTGTCAATACTAATACTTTAACGGACGGATTTTGACTAAATGTAATTGTAAATGTTAAAATAGTGATTTTATAAATTTTAAACAGCAGGGGGCAGTAAAATACAACTTATTGGCTTAATATGCCATTATATTCATATAATTTTCACCTTTTTAACTGTTATAGAGGCAAATTTTGTCCGATCGGTCTGAAAATTTTCATGCATGTTCAGAGTGATATTTCACTGGCTTTTTAAGAAGGTCTGAGTCATTCATTAAAGAGATATAGGCTTTCGGGGACACTTGGTAAAGGCTACATTTTGAAGTGAACCTATTATATCTATCCAAATGAAGTAGTTCAACTTTTTCTGACAATTATTGACCTAGTGAGTCCAGAGAATTGTATTGCACTAGTTTTGAACATTATGATATGAAAACTATATGATCAGAGATGGAAAAGACCATTTACAGCCAATACAGGCAGTTTACCATAGGAAATATATGGTTTTAAAGCTTTTTAACAGTTATAGCGCCACCTTTGGTCCAATCTCCATAAAATGTTGCATGCTTGTTAATGATGTCATGTCACATATGCTCACCAACTTTTGTGAAGTTCTGAGTTTTCATTTAGGATTTATAGGCTTTTTAGTGTATTTTGCCACGCCCATTTTATAAATGACCCTATTACAGCCATACAAATGCAAAAGTTCAACTTTTTTTTGATAATTATTGATCTAGAGAGTCCAGAGAATTGTCCTAGACTGGTCTGGTTCCGATCGGGCGAAAAACCAGGGACTAGTTCGCAAAAGTAGGTTTTTAACATATTCATGAATATTTAATGAACGGTTTGATTGACAGGAATGGTTCTAGAGGCAAAGTTGTTCAGGATGAGAAGCTCTATCAAATGATATGCATTTTGTGACGATAAGTGTAACACCACGTGATTACAGAGCCATAAAACTCGTTAGCGCCAACTAGTGGCCGATTTCTTTCAAAATTCTTACAGACCTTTAGGGCCATGAGTCGAACATGCCCATCGAGTTTCGTTCCGATCGGCCTCCGTTAACCTTGTCTAATAGGTGCTCAAACTTCATTGGCTGATGGCGGCCATGTTTTTTGAGATACACTAATGTCCTCATAGATATACATGGCACCTTGGACCAAGACACTGCATACCAATTTTCAAGTCAATCGGACTAACGGTCAGGTGGTTATAGCCCATTTTATGTTTTTTTCATGTTATAGCGCCACCATGTGGCCAATCGCCGCGATTTTTTTACTGTGACCTCAGATTGACCTCTTACACATGTGTACCGAGTTTGGTGAAGATACCTCATTTACTTCTGGAGTTATAGCCATTTTAGTAAAATAGGCTCCGCCTTCTTCAAACGTTTTGGCACCCCTTAGCGACCGTGAATCGAAATTTCAACTTTTTTTCGATAATTATTGATATTCAGACTACTGTGAACATTTCTGCACTGGTTTGGTTCCGATCGGGCGAAAAACCAGGGACTAGTTCGCAAAAGTAGGTTTTGGACAAAATCCAAAATGGCGGAAAAATTTGCATACCGGAAATAAAATACCTCCTATATTTCTTGTTCGGCTTGAGCCAAGGATTCCAATGATGTATGACACTTGAAGCTGAGACAAATGGTTATTGAGATATGAGCAAAATAGTGATTTTTTTTTGTTTTTTGCGCTATAGCGCCACCTATTGGCCAATCGGGCTCATACTTTGATAACCTCTCCTCGATTTTTGTACTACCTTGTGGCCAAGTTTCAAGTCTCTAGCTCTTACGGTTTGGGCTGCACGATGCGTTTTAGCGGAGAAGAATAATAATAATAATTAAAGCTGCAAGCAGCATTTAGCGGGGTTCAAGCATTTAGGGTCTTTAAGCACATAAGGCAGTTTAGTGAGTTGTCTGAGTTTTTGTTTAGGATTTACAGGCTTTTGAGTGTTTTTTGCCATACACATTTTCTAAATGATCCTGTTATGGCTACCCAATGGGTAAAGTTAAAGTTTTTTATATAATTAATAATCTAGAGCTTCCAGAGAATTGTACTGCACTGGTATATTTCCGATCGGGCGAAAAACCTAGGACTAGTTCGCAAAAGTAGGTTTTTAACATAATCGCAAGTATTTAATGAACAAATTGATTGACAGCAGTAGTTCTTGAGGCAAAGTTGTTCAGTATGAGGAGATCTATCAAATGATATGCATCACGTGATTACATAGCCGTAAAACCTGTTAGCGTCAACTAGTGGCTGATTTTTCAAAATTCTTACAGACCTCTAGGGCCACGAGTCGAACATGCCCACCTAGTTTCGTTCTGATCGGCCTCCGTTAAGAGCAAACTAACAGCTTTGAATTAAAATGGTTAGGTATCCTGTTGTAAACATCAACCATGCCTGTTGACAGTTCTCTTTTGTGGGAAGGGAATGAAAAGTTCTCAAATCCGCAGCACAGCCTCAGACATAGCATTTATATCCATGATCTGCCATTTTCACTATTGTCCTTGCTTGCTTCTTCACAATACCTGCAGATCTTCTGCTGATTCGGCTGTGCAGGTCCACATTAACACTGCCTGGCCTAGAACATGGACTGGAAAATCCAAATTTGGGGGGTATAAATATTAATGATCCTGACTCCAACGTCACAGTCGGTGTTATGGTGGGATTCACTCATTTTTCAGCGGTCTTTTGCAAACAGGAGATTTACACATGAAGGAGGAAACAATGGTGTTTGAGGCTCAAGGTATGTCAGTTCCATGTCCAGAACTCTTATCATTCAACTATGCCAAGATAAATACAGTTTTCAATTGTATGGCACCTTTAAAATAGATGATTAGTAATATAATGCTTACTTGGAGTCTGAAATGGCTTTAACAAAAGAAGAAAAATAGTCTTAGATTTCTGTTCATTCTAATCATGTACAAATAAAGTAGCACAGTAAGATTACATTTATTTGAATGCATTAGTGAGTGTGTGATTGTGCTGTGTGTGCAGCGTATCAATACTAAAAGTGAAGGTGTAGTTGATATCTTTGGTGATAATATCTGTAGTAATCATAAAAAAACAATTAAGAAATAAAGAATTAAAATTACAAATAATATTCTATTAAGATATGAGTTACAATAACATGATTTGCAATAGTAATAATATCAATAATATATGCACAATACACACAGATTAGACTATCAGGTCTGTGTTTTACAAAAACATTAGTATTGCAGCCAATGTGAGTCTGTGGGATTTATAAACAGACAAAATATGATTTGAAATGTTATTTTAATGATTTTATTAAGTTTAAACAATATTTCAAATGGAAAAAAAAATGAAAAATAATATTTTAGTGAGCAGAATGAACCAATGAGTGTTCTTCTGGTGGTTAAAATGTAAATGAAAACAATAATACTTAAACAATAATACTTAATACACTAACCATGCTTGAACACACACATGCACACACATTTTGTTGTAGATGTAGATATTTAAAATAAAAGATAGGTAACAAAATGATAATTGCAAATCTCCTCTGTATAACACCATTTTCAGATTTCAAATTAATCACTGAGAGGCAGAAATGTTCAAACTGAGAGCTCAGTAAAAATGAAGTGATAAACTTTGACAAAACATGACTGTGTTATAATAGGTGATTTTCATGCAAGTAATTTTATATAGTCCAAAAACTAATGCAAAAGCACAGATGAAAATATTTTATTAAGTAGAATGTCCTGCAGAGGGCAGTAGAAGACCACTAATTGACTCACTTTCATTTGAAAGACTTTTTTATCCACCAGTAAAACAAAGCAGTTTCTCCATGTTATTTCCATTAAGCATGCTTACACACACAGACACACACACAAACACAAACACATCCATCCACACACACACACACACACACACACACACACACAAAGACAAATATGTTTTCAATGTTTTTATGATGTGATATTGTGAAAATATCTTCATCTCCTCATCTTGAACAACTTTGCCTCAAGAATCACTAATGTCAATCAAACCGTTCATAATCATAATAAAAAAATTAAATATATACAAATATCATAATAAAACAAAAAACATCGTATAAAAAAGATTGCTTCTTAAAGCATTTGTTTATTTCCCAATACTGAAAGCGAATTAAAAGATCATGCGTAATCCTGCTGCTCCCTCTAGTGGACAACAGTGGTATTACAGCTTTTTTTACAGTTGAAGTGTTTGAATGAATGAATGGGAATTTGTTTTTTTACTTATATCTCAGGAACCAAAAGGCGAAAAATTCTGAAACTCAGAGCATAGATAGTGCTTGAGGAGCCCTGTTGAATGAGACCATCAAGGTGTTTTTGGGCGATTGGGGCTGGGAGTTATGACTGTTATAAGGCATATCTGTTCGGGCTATTATCTCTGGAATGCCCAGGGCAAATAACACCACATTTGAATCGAAGCTAGCCAAGGACGCGCCCTTTCCAACGAGCTCTCACACAATGTTCGGGGTGGTTTGGGTCGGGAGTTGCGGTCGTTCAAAGTCGGGGGTCCGCGGGCTTGCGATGCGCGGGGGGGCGCGCTCCCGAGGCCCGCGACGACACGTTTCGATCAAGAGCCCCGACAGGTCCTCACCATCAAAATTTGAGCGCACAACGACTTTCCGTTTTCGAGTTATGAATGAATTTGTATTTGGGGGCGTGGCTTAAATGCCGTTATACTTTCGTTTCATTTCATTCATTTACTTTCGTCCATTTCCATATCTCAGTGTAACACAATTGTCAATAGTAATACTCAATAGATGAGTTTTGACAAAATGTGATTGTAAATGTTAAAATAATGATTTTATAAAGTCTAAATATGAATTTTATAACAATATTAGGGAGTAGTATGATGAAATGACAGCAGGGGGCAGTAAAATACCACTTATTGGCTTAATATGTCATTATATTCATATAAAATCACCTTTTGAAGAAGTTAAACTTTTTTTCTGATAATTATTGATCTAGAGAGTTCAGAGAATTGTGCTGCACTGGTTTTGAACATTATGATATGAACATTATATGATAGAAGACACCATTTACAGCAAATACAGGCAATTTACCATAGGAAATATATGGTTTTAAAGCGTTTTAACAGTTATAGCGCCAACTATGGTCCGCTCTCCATAAAATTTTCCATGCTTCTTAAGCAGGTTATGACACATATGCTCATCAATTTTCGTGAAGTTCTGAGTTTTCGTTTAGGATTTATAGGCTTTTGAGTGCATTTTACCACGCCCATTTTCTAAATGACCCTGTTAGCCATGCGAAAAATGCAAAAGTGCAACTTTTTTTTGATAATTATTGACCTAGAGAGTCCATAGAATTGTCCTAGACTGTTTTGGTTCCGATCGGGCAAAAAACCTAGGACTAGTTCGCAAAAGTAGGTTTTTAACATAATTACGAATATTTAATGAACGGTTTGATTGACAGCAATGGTTCTTGAGGCAAAGTTGTTCAACAAGAGGAGATCTATCAAATGGTATGCATTTTGTGACAATAAGTGTAACACCACGTGATTACAGAGCCATTAAACTCGTTAGCGCCAACTAGTGGCCGATTTCTTTCAAAATTCTTACAGACCTCTAGGGCCATGAGTCGAACATGCCTACCGAGTTTTGTTCCGATCAGCCTCCGTAAACCTTGTCTAATAGGTGCTCAAATTTCATTGGCCGATGGCGGCCATGTTTTTTGAGATACACCAATGTCCTCATAGACATACATGACACCTTGGACCAAGACACTGCATACCAATTTTCAAGTCAATCGGACTAACGGTCAGGTGGTTATGGGCCGTTTTATGTTTTTTTCATGTTATAGCGCCACCATGTGGCCATTCGCCGCGGTTTTTTTACTGTGACCTCAAATTGACCTCTTACACATTTGTACCGAGTTTGGTGAAGATACCTCATTTACTTCTGGAGTTATAGCCGTTTTAGTAAAATAGGCTCCTCCCACAACATACATTTGGGCACCCCTTAGCGACCGTGAATGGAAATTTCAACTTTTTTTCGATAATTATTGATATTCAGACTCCAGAGAACATTTCTGCACTGGTTTGGTTCCGATCGGGCAAAAAACCAGGGACTAGTTCGCAAAAGTAGGTTTTTGACAAAATTCAAAATGGCGGAAAATCTATCATGGCGGAAATGAAATCGGAGATATACGTTTTGTTCGTCAGGCATCCAGCTTTCCAATGATATAAGACACTTGAGTCTACGACATACGGTCTAGGAGTTATGAGCAGTTTCGCGCTTTTGGTCGCTATAGCGCCACCTATGGGCCATTCGAGGTCATAATTTGATAACCTCTCCTCGATTTTTGTACTACCATATGGCAAAGTTTCAAAGTTCCAGCTCTTACGGTTTGGGCTGCACGATGCGTTTTACGGCAGAAGAAAAATAATAATAAAAATCAGGACAATTACAATAGGGTTTCAGCACTTCGTGCTTGAACCCCTAATAATAAAAATCCTTACAATTACAATAGGGTTTCAGCACTTCGTGCTTGAACCCCTAATAAAAATCCTTACAATAACAATAGGGTTTCAGCATTTCATGCTTGAACCCCTAATAAGAAGAGACGTTTTTGCCAGTTATAGCGCCACCTATTGTCCGATCTTCACGAAACTTGGCATGCTTCTTCACCATGTTAGGACACATATGTCCATCGATTTTTGTGAAGTTTGGTGTTTTCCCTTAGGTTGTATAGGCTTTTGAGTGTTTTTTGTCCCTCCACTTTCCTAAATGACCCTGTTACAGCCAGGCAAATGCAAAAGTTCAACTTTTTTTCGATAATTATTTATCTAGAGAGTCCAGAGAATTGTCCTAGACTGGTCTTGTTCTGATTGGACCAAAAACCAGGGACTAGTTTGCCAAAGTAGGCTTTGGACAAAAGTGGCCATATAAATTTTTTTTTTGCTCAAATCGGGATTTGGAGATAGCCATGTTGTTCGTCTGGAGCCAGGGATCACAGTGATGCTAAATTTGAGCCTCTAGGACAAACTATGTATGAGTTATGACCAATTTAGTAAATGTGGTCATTATAGCACCACCTATTGGCCAATCTGGGCCATATTTTGATAGGTTCTCCCCAAATTGAGCACTATCATTTGGCCAACTTTCAAGGTTCCAGCTCTTACGGTTTGGTCTGCACGATGCGTTTTAGGGGAAAATAATAATAATAATAAAAATCCTTACAATAACAATAGGGTTTCAGCATTTCATGCTTGAACCCCTAAAAATCAGTACAATTACAATAGGGTTTCAGCACTTCGTGCTTGAACCCCTAATAAAAATCCTTACAATAACAATAGGGTTTCAGCATTTCATGCTTGAACCCCTAATAAGAAGAGACGTTTTTGCCAGTTATAGCGCCACCTATTGTCCGATCTTCACGAAACTTGGCATGCTTCTTCACCATGTTAGGACACATATGCTCATCGATTTTTGTGAAGTTTGGTGTTTTCCCTTAGGTTGTATAGGCTTTTGAGTGTTTTTTGTCCCTCCCCTTTCCTAAATGACCCTGTTACAGCCAGGCAAATGCAAAAGTTCAACTTTTTTTCGATAATTATTTATCTAGAGAGTCCAGAGAATTGTCCTAGACTGGTCTTGTTCTGATTGGACCAAAAACCAGGGACTAGTTTGCCAAAGTAGGCTTTGGACAAAAGTGGCCATATAAATTTTTTTTTTGCTCAAATCGGGATTTGGAGATAGCCATGTTGTTCGTCTGGAGCCAGGGATCACAGTGATGCTAAATTTGAGCCTCTAGGACAAACTATGTATGAGTTATGACCAATTTAGTAAATGGGGTCATTATAGCGCCACCTATGGGCCAATTGGGGCCATACTTTGATAGGTTCTCCCCAAATTGAGCACTATCATTTGGCCAACTTCCAAGGTTCCAGCTCTTACGGTTTGGTCTGCACGATGCGTTTTAGGGGAAAATAATAATAATAATAAAAATCCTTACAATAACAATAGGGTTTCAGCATTTCATGCTTGAACCCCTAATAATAAAAATCAGTACAATTACAATAGGGTTTCAGCACTTCGTGCTTGAACCCCTAATAAAAATCAGTACAATTACAATAGGGTTTCAGCACTTCGTGCTTGAACCCCTAATAAAAATTGTCCGATCTTCACGAAACTTGGCATGCTTCTTCACCATGTTAGGACACATATGTCCATCGATTTTTGTGAAGTTTGGTGTTTTCCCTTAGGTTGTATAGGCTTTTGAGTGTTTTTTGTCCCTCCACTTTCCTAAATGACCCTGTTACAGCCAGGCAAATGAAAATATTCAACTTTTTTTCGATAATTATTTATCTAGAGAGTCCAGAGAATTGGCCTAGACTGGTCTTGTTCTGATTGGACCAAAAACCAGGGACTAGTTGGCCAAAGTAGGCTTTGGACAAAAGTGGCCATATCAAATTTTTTTTTTGCTCAAATCGAGATTTGGAGATAGCCAGGTTGTTCGTCTGGAGCCAGGGATCACAGTGATGCTAAAATTGAGCCTCTAGGACAAACTATGTAGGAGTTATGACCAATTTAGTAAATGTGGTCATTATAGCACCACCTATTGGCCAATCTGGGCCATATTTTGATAGGTTTTCCCCAAATTGAGCACTATCATTTGGCCAAGTTTCAAGGTTTCAGCTCTTATGGTTTGGGCTGCACGATGCGTTTTACGGCAGAAGAATAATAATAATAATAATAATTAAAGCTGCAAGCAGCATTTATCGGGGTTCAAGCAGTTAAGGCCTTTAAGGACTTTAAGCACAAAAGCATCAAAAGTTGTTAAGTTTTACACCACGTGATTACAGAGCCATAAAACTCATTAGCGCCAACTAGTGGCCGATTTCTTTCAAAACTCTTACAGACCTCTAGGGCCATGAGTCGAACATGCCCATCGAGTTTCGTTCCGATTGGCCTCCGTTAACCTTGTCTAATAGGTGCTCAAATTTCATTGGTCGATGGCGGCCATGTTTTTCGAGATACGCCAACGTCCTCATAGACATACATGGCACCTTGGACCAAGACACTGCATACCAATTTTCAAGTCAATTGGACTAACGGTCAGGTGGTTATAGCCTGTTTTATGTTTGGAACATGTTTTGTTCCTCGCGGAGTACCTCTGGAATGCTTCTGCGGAGGTTTATTGTTTTATCCGCAGCAATAAAGTTTGTCGGCGTCTAAATGGATCGCGCTCTGGATCACTAACAGGAATTATTCTCGTCATGTATACACTTAACTTGATGAAAAGCGGGATTGACGCACTGCAAGCAGAGAGATGATTTCTGGCTGCCTCCGCAAAAATTGTCTTCGGCGGACAGCCCGCTGTCTTTGGAACGATTTTAGTACTTTTGCGGCAGACAAACACATGTGTTTCTCTTTCTGGATCTTTTCTTTGAAAACAAAACCAAAGGTTAAAAAAAAAAAAAGAACAAATGTGAAGCGAGCAATTCTATCCATTTTGACGCCTTTTCATTCATAGCGGTTACCAAGCAACACGATTACGCACCAGCTGCAACTTGATGACACAAGCATACTGCGGTTCGGATACAAATAATATGTGAACACAAGTCCATCGGGGGCAGGGGGGGAGCAATCGAACTCGGGTTAGGAACAGGCAATCGAACCAAGTGTGAAAGCGCCCTTAGTCTAGTTTTAGTCAATGAAAATTGTATTTTAGTCTCTTTTTAGAAATGCAATTCTATTTAACCCAGTCAATATAGTGTATCACTATGGAAAAATAGCGAAAATAGTGAACAGAAAAGTAACACTCGTCTCATTCGTGGAGGTTGAAAAACAAGTTCTTTCTGACATCCAAGATTTACTGTATTAATTTAAATGCAAAAGAAAAGGCATGAGAGTCGGTTGTTTTTGTCAATTTTAAGTTTTAATTTAAAATATTTGTCATTTTAATATAACTATATGGCTAAATATTTTACCACTTGCTAATAAATCTAGATAGAAGTAGTGCATTGAATACATTGTTTAAATTGTGCTTAAAAGTGAATTACGACCATTAAAGAGTATGTGTGTACAAAGAGAATCGTAATGCTGACAAAACTTTTTTTAAATAAAAGTATTTGATAACTTCTGGATTTGAAATAAAAATAGTGAGTATGTGTTTGTCGTTCAGCCGTGGATCAGTTACGCACTGCAAACGCAGCATATGTGAAAGCACTATAGCGAGTGCTGCTCCTGCACCGCATATGCACTGCACACGGAGTATGGGCTAGGGCTGGGCGATATGGCTGAAAACTGTATCACGATATAAGTGTTTCATATCGGTCGATATCGATAATTATTGAATTTTTTTATAACATATTTAAAATAAGGACCAGTCCAGGAGACAAATATATTACATTTAAAGATTTTTTATTTTAAACTTAACCTACCTCTGATTATAATCCCATCAGTTAAAAAGGCAGAAATGTCAACACGACCATGGAAAACTCAAAAGTCTAAAATCACAATGAACACTTAACAATTATCTCTTAACATTAAGGTGCAAAATTAAAGAATACGTAAGAAATGCTTTATAAAGGGGTGGGCGATATGGCAAAAATATAATATTACGATTTCTTTCTATAAATTATATAAATCTATTTCTTTCTATTTTCTATAAATTATACATTGATACTTATTAAAGCTATTAATAAAGTTATTAGTCAAGAGCAGTGAGTGATTTTCTCTTTACATTTTGTTGTTTTATTAACATTAAAGGGATAGTTCTCCTAAAAATTCTAATTTTCATAATTTACTCTCTCACGTTGTTTTAAACTCGAATAAGTTTCTTTCTTCTGTTGAAAATAAAAGTTATTTGGAAGAATGTGGGTAACCAAACAGTTGATGTACCCCAGTGACTTCCATAGTATATTTTTCCTCCTATGGAAGTCAATGGGGACCAGCTACTGTTTGGATACCCACATTCTTCAAAATATTAATATTAGAAAATATTAGAAGGCAATTAATACAGGTTTGGAACAACATTAGAGTGCGTAAATAATGAGATAATTTTTATTTTTGGGTGAACTATCCCTTTAAGGACAAGCGGCAGCGTGTTTACTATTACTACTGTCTCTTTAAGAGCTGCGCGCGACGCGTCTAATATACACGCATTTGACAAGCAGATTTTCTCTCAATTTTCTCAAGTTTGCTTTCACTTTAGACATATCCGACTAGTTTATGTAAACCTTTTGTGTATAACAGTATTAGCAAAATAAGACTCGAAAGATAACTTAGTATTCAGGCGCTGGTAGACAGGCTTTTAGTGCATGTGAGCTTCACATGTATGCGCTGAGAAACTAGCTAGAACAGCGCATAAGCACGCGAATAACAGAAAAACTGACGACGGTCTTGCATAATCTGCAGACGACATTGGTCTGACTTTAAGTCAGGCGAGCTGACTTTTTCTGTTTTATCTAGTTACTAGAGAGTGAGTGCCTTTGTTCATGCAATCAAACTTGCTTTGCTGGTTTCTTCCAACGAAAAAAATAAATAAATAAATATCGAACGTTTTATCGAACGCATTTTTTATTGATATTGATTACGTGTCTATCGCGATACATATCGTTATCGTTTTATCGCCCAGCCCTAGTATGGGCCCTATCTTGCACCCAGCGCAATTGACTTTGTACACCGACGCATGTATCATTCCTATTTTGCACCCGCGCACAGCGGACTTTTCCCTCCACAGACGCACGTCGGTTAACTAAGAAATACACTTGCGCTCCCGGGGGCGGTTCAGCCACTAACTGAAAAAATCTAGTTTAAAGTCAGTGGCGCGTTGCACATGTTATTCTTATGCTATTTTAAGGGTGCATGCTTGGCCATAATCAATGTAGCGTGTGCACAACGCACATACACTTTGATTCTCTCACACAGAAGCAGCCGTTTTCATTTTTTCAAATCATACATTACGATAGATAGATAGATAGATAGATAGATAGATAGATAGATAGATAGATAGATAGATAGATAGATAGATAGATAATTATAAAAGCATACTTCTAATTTACACATTTACCCAAATTATCATACGCCTGTTTAACCGAAGTTAATTTGGGTGTGTTTCTCCATCCCCAATGTCACTTCTCTGTGTTTTACGGCCCTGACGAGAACGTCGGTCTCCTCGGCTGTGAATCGCTGCTGGCGCGCATCTGGCAAATCCACCGTTATAATACGAATCCGCTATAGAATAAGCGCGTCTGCTCTTAAAGGGAATGTGAGATGACGCTCTGATTGGTTTATTTCACGTTACGCCCAAACCACACCTATGAGTAATGAAGCTACTGCAGACCAACACATTTTAGATTTGCGTTGAGCGCAAGAGTAATTTATCCCGCCGGTATAATAGCAACAGCGCCCAAGACCCGGCCACAAAGTTACTTGCGTTTCGCGCTTGATACTTGCGTTTCAGATCGTTAAAATCGGGCCCTATGTGTGAAACGGGCGTCAGACTTAACTTTGTTTGTTGTCGTTTACGCTAACTCACCGCAGCTGCATCTTCTAAATAATGGCGCGAGTGGGGCTTGAGGAAGTGACGTCGTCTGCGCAGTGCGCCCTGATGCAGCCCCTGAAGTGAGACACGGGAAACAGAAATACTGCAAAATAATAATAATAATAAAAATTGACTAAACAAGACGAAATAGCGTCATAACATTTCATCTCGTTTTGGTCAACGAAAATGAAGAGACATTTTAACATCGTTTTTATTTTGTAAACCACATTTAGTCTCGTTTTTATTCGTCAACAATATTGCATTATACATTTAATTATAGTTATTGTCACATGACCAGCATTTACGTTGCGTCTCGTTTTCGTCACGTGGTTCGTTGACGACAATATTTAGTTATAATTTTTGTTGACGAAAGAAATACTAGTAATCCGATATCGGATTTGACTCAAAAGACAATGTGATTCATCATTCCTTCCAATTAACCACCTTATCTTTGTATAGTAAAATAGTATGTTCAACAACATGAATAACGACGTAGCTGACCAGAGTTCGTGAATCAAATGATTCAGTTTAAAGAGTTGTTCAGACTTCTCTCGATCAGTTGAAGTCTCTCCATTTCAGATGTAAAAATAAATAAATTTATTTCACAAATTAAAAGTCCTGTGAGTCCGAAAAACAAAAGAAATTTGTAATTATCCTACCAGTTGATGGTTTCAAATTATGGTTCAAAGTGGAAACCGGTCCATGGGCACTGGTCAGCTAGCCATTTGTGCATATTTAATTGTATTCAATAGGCAGGCGATTCACCTCCACAGGATTATTTATGGCACAAAACAGGATACACTTGCCGATCACGTTCACATAGGAAAAAAAACAGAGAACAAGAAAACGCAGCCTTGGAAAACACAAGGCAAACGTACAATAATTCATTTCTGATTCAACATTTCAGTAACAAATCATATACATGCGCAGTTCAAATGACACATTAATCGAACTTTTCGACAGTTACTTAACACAGACACTCATTAATCACTCAATGGGTCTCATTCATGAAATCGTAAATATATGAGTAAATATTTGAGTGATTTGCGCGTAAAGGCGACATTCCCGAAAATTCTTCTCCTGATTCAGAAATACTTCGTAAACGTCAGATGTGATAGTGAAGTGTGTGTGTGTGTGTGTGTGTGTGTGTGTGTGTGTGTGTGTGTGTGTGTGTGTGTGTGTTAATGAATTCCAATCAGTTGTAAATGGGACGCGTGTGCACGCTCATTCTCTAAATTACCATAAATCCCGCCCATTAAAACCGACTGAAAACTATAGGCTATATGGGCATCATATTATGACACCAAACGAAGGATTTCAACTTGTCTTCTCAAAAACGAATGAAGAAGAGAAATTTCTCAGATGCAGAAATTGAAGTTTATTATCAGAAGTTCATTCAAAACGCCACATTTTGTTTTCAAGCGTACATAGTGGCGTATCAGGCCTAAAAAAAAGGAAGCTTGGCAGCATAGATGCAGTTAATGGAGTTTCATTTGTTAATCGAACAGTCCTAGAAGTGAAAAGAAAATGGTTTGACATGAAGCTTGACTGCATTATTTGTGACTTGCGGACTTGTAAAAGAATAAACAGCTTGAATAAAAAAATTAAATAAAAAAAACTTGCGGACTTTTGTTCCGTTTGCAGATGGCTCTCGTAATTACTGGCTGTCGTAATAAAAGTAAAAAGAAAAACCGTATGTAATTACTATATATAATATTTGGTAACACTTTACAATACGGGTGCACTAATAACCATTAATTCATGCTTAACTAATGCACAGATAATCATGTGTTAATGTATGACTCATGAAGAACTAAACCATTAATTAATGATTACTGCATCATGAAGATTCTAAATGATTAATATAAAGTAATATATGAATTGTTATTAATTAAATGTGTCATAATGTATTAATTCATTAATAACTTATTTTATTAACTAAAAGTCTAAATCAATGCGTTAATTACCACAATTGGTCAAGGCAATGTACTTCAACTTCCAGTTGTCTGCTTTAATTAATCATTAACTAATGATTTGCAAATGCATCATTATGTTATGACTTTACTTGTTGAGGCACATGACTATTAACTAATTGTTAAGTAATATGCCATTTTGGTTTTGACATCCACACTAAGCCATGGATTTCAATTTCCAACCATGTACAACCAAGATTTCACTGAGTCCGATGAACTTTGTTGTTCATGGCACTGGACTATGTCAGGTTAACATACACTGAGAACATGCGGTTGAGCGCTGCTAGTTCATAACACTGTGTCTAGACTGGACAAAGACAATAGAACATCCATTATAGTCAGTGATACTACACTGGATGCGGCGCGACACTACACGACAAAACCCCGTCAGTAAACCGATGCCACACTCTATTTCTGACGTACCCGAGCTCTTGTGCTAGTTCTGTTATGAAGGACAAATGGACTTGCGATGGTCTGTCATGTCCAGGTGTAGACAGCTGGTCTCGTCCAGTTTAAACACAGTGTGACAGCTTCAGGAGTTCAGATTCTGGTGTGCTGATATTTGTGTGCAGTCTAAGGGCGTTTTTCCACTGGGTTCGTTTGCTGCGGTCCGAACCCGAGTGCGCTCGTTCCCGGCGCCCCCCGCAGCGTTGGTCTGGTTTCACACTCAATTAGTTGTATCGAACCCAGGTGCGTTTGCAGTGATCTTACGTCATCGCAAACGCACACGGAAAATGCATGGATAATACAACTCGACTGAGCATAGCTGTAATTTGTCTGTTTTTTTGGTGCTATTATGCACAACATAGTGAGAGACATCACCTCTTCAGTGTCCCACAACGTTCCCCTGCCACTCATGGTTGTCGTGTGTGAGGAAACAATGATATTGACAGTGATACGCATGCGCGGGATACTATACTTCCTGAACAAGCGCGCACCCGAGTCCGTGTTGCTTGCACATTAACGCGAACCGCACCACGGTTCGGGAGCAACCGAGCTCAGACCACCTCCTCCAGGTAGTCTCGGGTTCGGTACTCTAGTGCGCACCCGGGTCCGATGACAGCGTTCACATTAGCGATTTTTCATGCGAACCGTGCCCCGGTCCGCACTAAACTGCCAGTGTGAAAGCGCCCAACTCACCCCATCCTTCAAACACGTTCACCGACATTACATTCACTGCATGTGCAAACTGTCAAAACCCATAAATGGCATATTACTTAACAATTAGTTAATAGTCATGTGCCTCAACAAGTAAAGTCATAACATAATGATGCATTTGCAAATCATTAGTTAATGATTAATTAAAGCAGACAACTGGAAGTTGAAGTACATTGCCTTGACCAACTGTGGTAATTAACGCATTCATTTACACTTTTAGTTAATAAAATAAGTTATTAATGAATTAATACATTATGACACATTTAATTAATAACAATTCATATATTACTTTATATTAATCATTTAGAATCTTCATGATGCAGTAATCATTAATTAATGGTTTAGTTCTTCATGAGTCATACATTAACACATGATTATCTGTGCATTAGTTAAATATGAATTAATGCAGATTAGTGCACCCGTATTGTAAAGTGTTACCTAATATTTTTTCAAAATGCTGTGTAAATATGTACACGATTAAGGTGAATTAAAATGCAGCCTTATTAATGAGCAAAACGTTCGGATGTTAAACGCACTATTTACGCGTGGCTGGGAGCAGGTGTAGATCTCTTTCGTACCAACTAACGTTTGGAAAATACGAACATTTTAATGAATCCGAAAATTTACGTCAGAACCACTTTACACACGATTTACACAAAAATTCGTTCTGCTCGTGTTTCATGAATAAGACCCATTGTCTCAACTCATGACACAATGATCATTGTTATACGTGATAGCTTTAGCCTACGGCTAATTAGTTCAGCTCGCGCTGTGCGGCCTACACTCAGCTCATATCAAATCATTTCTGAAATTGACATATCTTTCATAAGATAACATATGATAAAAAAATGTCACTCACCAAAACGAGATTGCATCACATATTCAATAAAAAAAAGACTATTCAATAAAGATTACCGCTCTGGGATCCACTAAATCTTTACTCCGATTTCCACTTCACCTCTCTCTGACGACAACACTCCAGGCTGAAGCATCCAAAGTTTACAAGTGCACACAATCACAGTTCTCGATAGATTATGATTATCATTTAGTGCAAGGAGTTTCTGGAGAAATGCTCCGTGTCTCATTTGATCTGTTCTCATCTGATTCTCTGTTTATGCTGACAGCGGCATCGCCTGCGCGACCTGTGGGCGGGCCTTATGAATATGCCGCTTCTGTTGGCTCTCAGGGGTGTCAGTCACAGCAGCACAATCAGTGATTGGATGAATCGTGTGTTATTGCCCAGTGGTGTAATCGAGTGCATCAAGTAAAGAAAAAAAAAAAGAAGTGATTGAAAAATATAATTTGTCCAGAACAGATCGACACGACTCAATTTAAACTGTTATAGAAGAGCTAATATACTAAGAATGCACTGGTCTCTCAAGGATTGTCTCTCTGCTTTATTTTATAAGAAATATCTCTGTGTCTAAAGTTCCTAATGTCCTGTACTCTCAACTTTTGTATAATAGGACTAGTCATAATTTTTACACCAGGCATGAATAAAAGCAGTAAAATACCACTTATTGGCTTAATGACATGTTATATAATTTTTACCTTTTTGACTGTTATAGAGGCAAATTTTGTCTGATCTGTCTGAAATGTTTCATGCTTATTAAGAGTCATGAACATTATTATATGAAAATTATTTCATTTTGATCAAATTATTTCCTATGGAATTTTTCATAGGAAAAGACCATTCACAGCCAATACAGGCAATTTACCATAGGAAATATATGGTTTTAAAGTGTTTTAACAGTTATAGCGCCACCTTTGGTCCGATCTCCATACAAATTTCCAGGCTTCTTTAGCATGTTATGACAAATATGCGCATACATTTTTGTGAAGTTCTGTGTTTTCGTTTAGGTTTTATAGGCTTTTGAGTGCATTTTGCCACTCCCATTTTCTTTATGACCCAATATACCCATGAGAAAAATGCAAAAGTTCAACTTTTTTTTGATAATTATTGACCTAGAGAGTCCATAGAATTGTCCTAGACTGGTTTGGTTCTGATCGGGCGAAAAACCAGGGACTAGTTCGCAAAAGTAGGTTTTTAACATAATTACGAATATTTAATGAACGGTTTGATTGACAGCAATGGTTCTTGAGGCAAAGTTGTTCAACAAGAGGAGATCTATCAAATGGTATGCATTTTGTGACAATAAGTGTAACACCACGTGATTACAGAGCCATTAAACTCGTTAGCGCTAACTAGTGGCCGATTTCTTTCAAAATTCTTACAGACCTCTAGGGCCATGAGTCGAACATGCCTACCGAGTTTTGTTCCGATCAGCCTCCGTAAACCTTGTCTAATAGGTGCTCAAATTTCATTGGCCGATGGCGGACATGTTTTTTGAGATACGCCAATGTCCTCATAGACATACATGGCACCTTGGACCAAGACACTGCATACCAATTTTCAAGTCAATCGGACTAACGGTCAGGTGGTTATGGGCCGTTTTATGTTTTTTTCATGTTATAGCGCCACCATGTGGCCATTCGCCGCGGTTTTTTTACTGTGACCTCAAATTGACCTCTTACACATTTGTACCGAGTTTGGTGAAGATACCTCATTTACTTCTGGAGTTATAGCCGTTTTAGTAAAATAGGCTCCTCCCACAACATACATTTGGGCGCCCCTTAGCGACCGTGAATGGAAATTTCAACTTTTTTTCGATAATTATTGATATTCAGACTCCAGAGAACATTTCTGCACTGGTTTGGTTCCAATCGGGCAAAAAAACAGGGACTAGTTCGCAAAAGTAGGTTTTTGACAAAATTCAAAATGGCGGAAAATCTATCATGGCGGAAATGAAATCGGAGATATACGTTTTGTTCGTCAGGCATCCAGCTTTCCAATGATATAAGACACTTGAGTCTACGACATACGGTCTAGGAGTTATGAGCAGTTTCGCGCTTTTGGTCGCTATAGCGCCACCTATGGGCCATTCGAGGTCATAATTTGATAACCTCTCCTCGATTTTTGTACTACCATATGGCAAAGTTTCAAAGTTCCAGCTCTTACGGTTTGGGCTGCACGATGCGTTTTACGGCAGAAGAAAAATAATAATAAAAATCAGGACAATTACAATAGGGTTTCAGCACTTCGTGCTTGAACCCCTAATAATAAAAATCAGTACAATTACAATAGGGTTTCAGCACTTCGTGCTTGAACCCCTAATAAAAATTGTCCGATCTTCACGAAACTTGGCATGCTTCTTCACCATGTTAGGACACATATGTCCATCGATTTTTGTGAAGTTTGGTGTTTTCCCTTAGGTTGTATAGGCTTTTGAGTGTTTTTTGTCCCTCCACTTTCCTAAATGACCCTGTTACAGCCAGGCAAATGAAAATATTCAACTTTTTTTCGATAATTATTTATCTAGAGAGTCCAGAGAATTGGCCTAGACTGGTCTTGTTCTGATTGGACCAAAAACCAGGGACTAGTTGGCCAAAGTAGGCTTTGGACAAAAGTGGCCATATCAATTTTTTTTTTTGCTCAAATCGGGATTTGGAGATAGCCAGGTTGTTCGTCTGGAGCCAGGGATCACAGTGATGCTAAAATTGAGCCTCTAGGACAAACTATGTAGGAGTTATGACCAATTTAGTAAATGTGGTCATTATAGCACCACCTATTGGCCAATCTGGGCCATATTTTGATAGGTTTTCCCCAAATTGAGCACTATCATTTGGCCAAGTTTCAAGGTTTCAGCTCTTATGGTTTGGGCTGCACGATGCGTTTTACGGCAGAAGAATAATAATAATAATAATAATAATAAAAATCAGTACAATTACAATAGGGTTTCAGCACTTCGTGCTTGAACCCCTAATAAAAATTGTCCGATCTTCACGAAACTTGGCATGCTTCTTCACCATGTTAGGACACATATGTCCATCGATTTTTGTGAAGTTTGGTGTTTTCCCTTAGGTTGTATAGGCTTTTGAGTGTTTTTTGTCCCTCCACTTTCCTAAATGACCCTGTTACAGCCAGGCAAATGAAAATATTCAACTTTTTTTCGATAATTATTTATCTAGAGAGTCCAGAGAATTGGCCTAGACTGGTCTTGTTCTGATTGGACCAAAAACCAGGGACTAGTTGGCCAAAGTAGGCTTTGGACAAAAGTGGCCATATCAATTTTTTTTTTGCTCAAATCGAGATTTGGAGATAGCCAGGTTGTTCGTCTGGAGCCAGGGATCACAGTGATGCTAAAATTGAGCCTCTAGGACAAACTATGTAGGAGTTATGACCAATTTAGTAAATGTGGTCATTATAGCACCACCTATTGGCCAATCTGGGCCATATTTTGATAGGTTTTCCCCAAATTGAGCACTATCATTTGGCCAAGTTTCAAGGTTTCAGCTCTTATGGTTTGGGCTGCACGATGCGTTTTACGGCAGAAGAATAATAATAATAATAATAATAATTAAAGCTGCAAGCAGCATTTATCGGGGTTCAAGCAGTTAAGGCCTTTAAGGCCTTTAAGCACACAAGCATCAAAAGACATTAAGTTTTATTTAGCAAGCATTTAACAACTGACATAATAGACGGAAAAGACCATTTACAGCCAATACAGGCAGTTTACCATGGGAAATATATGGTTTTAAAGCTTTTTAACAGTTATAGCGCCACCTTTGGTCCGATCTCCATAAAATTTGGCATGCTTATTAATGATGTTATGTCACATATGCTCACCAATTTTTGTGAAGTTCTGAGTTTTCATTTATGATTTATAGGCATTTTAGTGTATTTTGCCACGCCCCTTTTTATAAATTACCCTATTACAGCCACCCAAATGCAAAAGTTCAACTTTTTTTCGATAATTATTGATCTAGAGAGTCCAGAGAATTGTCCTAGACTGGTCTGGTTCCGATCGGGCGAAAAACCAGGGACTAGTTCGCAAAAGTATGTTTTTAACATGTTCGTGAATATTTAATGAACGGTTTGATTGACAGCAATGGTTCTTGAGGCAAAGTTGTTCAGCATGAGCAGATCTATCAGATGATATGCATTTTGTGATGATAAGTGTAACACCACGTGATTACAGAGCCATAAAACTCGTTAGCGCCAACTAGTGGCCGATTTCTTTCAAAATTCTTACAGACCTCTAGGGGCTTGAGCCGAACCTGCCCACCGAGTTTCGCTCCGATCGGACTTCGTTAACGGTGCTCAAACCTCATTGGCCAATGGCGGCCATGTTTTTTGAGATACGCCAATATCCTTTTAGACATACATGGCCCCTTGGGCCAAGACACTGCATACCAAATTTCAAGTCATTCGGAAAAACGGTCAGGTGTCTATATGTTTTTTTTGGTTTATAGCGCCACCATGTGGCCAATTGACGCAATGTTTTTACTGTGACCTCAGATTGACCTCTTAAACACGTGTGCCAAGTTTGGTGAAGATATCTCATGTACTTCTCGAGTTATAGCCATTTTAGTAAAATAGGCTCCTCCCACAACCTTAATTTATCACCCCCTAGCGACCAGGAATTGGAATTTCGACTTTTTTTCGATAATTATTGATCTTCAGACTCCAGAGAACAATTCTGCACTGGTTTGGTTCCGATCGGACAAAAAACCAGGGACTAGTTTGCAAAAGTAGGTTTTTGACCAAATTCAAAATGGCGGAAAATTTGCATACCGGAAATGAAATCGGAGATATACGTTTTGACCTTCAGGAGTCCAGCTTTCGAATGATATAAGACACTTGAGTCTACGACTTACGGTCTAGGAGTTATGAGCAGTTTCGCGCTTTTGGTCGCTATAGCGCCACCTATGGGCCAATTGGGGTCATAATTTGATAACCTCTCCTCGATTTTTGTACTACCACCTGGCCAAGTTTCAAGTCTCTAGCACTTACGGTTTGGGCTGCACGATGCGTTTTACGGCGGAAGAATAATAATAATAATAATAATTAAAGCTGCAAGCAGCATTTATCGGGGTTCAAGCAGTTAAGGCCTTTAAGGCCTTTAAGCACACAAGCATCAAAAGACATTAAGTTTTATTTAGCAAGCATTTAACAACTGACATAATAGACGGAAAAGACCATTTACAGCCAATACAGGCAGTTTACCATGGGAAATATATGGTTTTAAAGCTTTTTAACAGTTATAGCGCCACCTTTGGTCCGATCTCCATAAAATTTGGCATGCTTGTTAATGATGTTATGTCACATATGCTCACCAATTTTTGTGAAGTTCTGAGTTTTCATTTATGATTTATAGGCATTTTAGTGTATTTTGCCACGCCCCTTTTTATAAATTACCCTATTACAGCCACCCAAATGCAAAAGTTCAACTTTTTTTTGATAATTATTGATCTAGAGAGTCCAGAGAATTGTCCTAGACTGGTCTGGTTCCGATCGGGCGAAAAACCAGGGACTAGTTCGCAAAAGTAGGTTTTTAACATATTCATGAATATTTAATGAACTGTTTGATTGACAGCAATGGTTCTTGAGGCAAAGTTGTTCAGCATGAGCAGATCTATCAGATGATATGCATTTTGTGATGATAAGTGTAACACCACGTGATTACAGAGCCATAAAACTCGTTAGCGCCAACTAGTGGCCGATTTCTTTCAAAATTCTTACAGACCTCTAGGGGCTTGAGCCAAACATGCCCAACGAGTTTCGCTCCGATCGGACTTCGTTAACGGTGCTCAAATTTCATTGGCCAATGGTGGCCATGTTTTTCGAGATACGCCCATATCCTTTTAGACTTACATGGCCCCTTGGGCCAAGACACTGCATACCAAATTTCAAGTCATTCAGAAAAACGGTCAGGTGTCTATATGTTTTTTTTTGTTTACAGCGCCACCATGTGGCCAATCGACGCACATTTTTTACTGTGACCTCAGATTGACCTCTTAAACACGTGTGCCAAGTTTGGTGAAGATATCTCATTTACTTCTCGAGTTATAGCCATTTTAGTAAAATAGGCTCCTCCCACAACCATAATTTATCACCCCCTAGCGACCAGGAATCGGAATTTCGACTTTTTTTCGATAATTATTGATTTTCAGACTCCAGAGAACAATTCTGCACTGATTTGGTTCCGATCGGACAAAAAACCAGGGACTAGTTCGCAAAAGTAGGTTTTTGACAAAATTAAAAATGGCGGAAAATCTATCATGGCGGAAATAAAATCGGAGATATACGTTTTGTTCGACAGGCGACCAGCTTTCCAATGATATAAGACACTTGAGTCTATGACTTACCGTCTAGGAGTTATGACCAGTTTCGCGCTTTTGGTTGCTATAGCGCCACCTATGGGCCAATCGGCGTCATAATTTGATAACCTCTCCTCGATTTTTGTACTACCATCTGGCAAAGTTTCAAGGCTCTAGCCCTTACGGTTTGGGCTGCACAATGCGTTTTACGGCAGAAGAATAATAATAATAAAAATCAGTACAATTACAATAGGGTTTCAGCACTTCGTGCTTGAACCCCTAATAAAAATCAGTACAATTACAATAGGGTTTCAGCACTTCGTGCTTGAACCCCTAATAATTAAAGCTGCAAGCAGCATTTAGCGGGGTTCAAGCATTTAGGGTCTTTAAGCACATAAGGCAGTTTAGTGAGTTGTCTGAGTTTTTGTTTAGGATTTACAGGCTTTTGAGTGTTTTTTGCCATACCCATTTTCTAAATGATCCTGTTATGGCTACCCAATGGGTAAAGTTAAAGTTTTTTATATAATTAATAATCTAGAGCTTCCAGAGAATTGTACTGCACTGGTATATTTCCGATCGGGCGAAAAACCTAGGACTAGTTCGCAAAAGTAGTTTTTTTTAACATAATCGCAAGTATTTAATGAACAAATTGATTGACAGCAGTAGTTCTTGAGGCAAAGTTGTCCAGTATGAGGAGATCTATCAAATGATATGCATCACGTGATTACATAGCCGTAAAACCTGTTAGCGTCAACTAGTATCATTCAACTATGCCAAGATAAATACAGTTTTCAATTGTATGGCACCTTTAAAATAGATGATTAGTAATATAATGCTTACTTGGAGTCTGAAATGGCTTTAACAAAAGAAGAAAAATATTCTTAGATTTCTGTTCATTCTAATCATGTACAAATAAAGTAGCACAGTAAGATTACATTTATTTGAATGCATTAGTGAGTGTGTGATTGTGCTGTGTGTGCAGCGTGTCAATACTAAAAGTGAAGGTGTAGTTGATATCTTTGGTGATAATATCTGTAGTAATCATAAAAAAACAATTAAGAAATAAAGAATTAAAATGACAAATAATATTCTATTAAAGATATGAGTTACAATAACATGATTTGCAATAGTAATAATATCAATAATATATGCACAATACACACAGATTAGACTATCAGGTCTGTGTTTTACAAAAACATTAGTATTGCAGCCAATGTGAGTCTGTGGGATTTATAAACAGACAAAATATGATTTGAAATGTTATTTTAATGATTTTCTTAAGTTTAAACAATATTTCAAATGGAAAAAAAATGAAAAATAATATTTTAGTGAGCAGAATGAACCAATGAGTGTTCTTCTTCTGGTGGTTAAAATGTAAATGAAAACAATAATACTTAAACAATAATACTTAATACACTAGCCATGCTTGAACACACACATGCACACACATTTTTTTGTAGATGTAGATATTTAAAATAAAAGATAGGTAACAAAATGATAATTGCAAATCTCCTCTGTATAACACCATTTTCAGATTTCAAATTAATCACTGAGAGGCAGAAATGTTCAAACTGAGAGCTCAGTAAAAATGAAGTGATAAACTTTGACAAAACATGACTGTGTTATAATAGGTGATTTTCATGCAAGTAATTTTATATAGTCCAAAAACTAATGCAAAAGCACAGATGAAAATATTTTATTAAGTAGAATGTCCTGCAGAGGGCAGTAGAAGACCACTAATTGACTCACTTTCATTTGAAAGACTTTTTTATCCACCAGTAAAACAAAGCAGTTTCTCCATGTTCTTTCCATTAAGCATGCTTACACACACAGACACACACACAAACACAAACACATCCATCCACACACACACACACACACACACACACACACACACACACACACACACACACACAAAGACAAATATGTTTTCAATGTTTTTATGATGTGATATTGTGAAAATATCTTCATCTCCTCATCTTGAACAACTTTGCCTCAAGAATCACTAATGTCAATCAAACCGTTCATAATCATAATAAAAAAATAAAATATATACAAATATCATAATAAAACAAAAAACATCGTAATAAAAAAGATTGCTTCTTAAAGCATTTGTTTATTTCCCAATACTGAAAGCGAATTAAAAGATCATGCGTAATCCTGCTGCTCCCTCTAGTGGACAACAGTGGTATTATAGCTTTTTTTACAGTTGAAGTGTTTGAATGAATGAATGGGAATTTGTTTTTTTACTTATATCTCAGGAACCAAAAGGCGAAAAATTCTGAAACTCAGAGCATAGATAGTGCTTGAGGAGCCCTGTTGAATGAGACCATCAAGGTGTTTTTGGGCGATTGGGGCTGGCAGTTATGACTGTTATAAGGCATATCTGTTCGGGCTATTATCTCTGGAATGCCCAGGGCAAATAACACCACATTTGAATCGAAGCTAGCCAAGGACGCGCCCTTTCCAACGAGCTCTCACACAAGGTTCGGGGTGGTTTGGGTCGGGAGTTGCGGTCGTTCAAAGTCGGGGGTCCGCGGGCTTGCGATGCGCGGGGGGGCGCGCTCCCGAGGCCCGCGACGACACGTTTCGATCAAGAGCCCCGAGAGGTCCTCACCATCAAAATTTGAGCGCGCAACGACTTTCCGTTTTCGAGTTATGAATGAATTTGTATTTGGGGGCGTGGCTTAAATGCCGTTATACTTTCGTTTCATTTCATTCATTTACTTTCGTCCATTTCCATATCTCAGTGTAACACAATTGTCAATAGTAATACTCAATAGATGAGTTTTGACAAAATGTGATTGTAAATGTTAAAATAATGATTTTATAAAGTCTAAATATTAATTTTATAACAATATTAGGGAGTAGTATGATGAAATGACAGCAGGGGGCAGTAAAATACCACTTATTGGCTTAATATGTCATTATATTCATATAAAATCACCTTTTGAAGAAGTTAAACTTTTTTTCTGATAATTATTGATCTAGAGAGTTCAGAGAATTGTGCTGCACTGGTTTTTAACATTATTTTATAAACATTATATGATCATAGGATGGAAAACACAATTTACAGCCAATACAGGCAATTTACCATAGGAAATATATGGTTTTAAAGCTTTTTAACAGTTATAGTGCCAACTATGGTCCGATCTTCATAAAAATTTCCATGCTTCTTTAGCATGTTATGTCACATATGCTCATCAATTTTTGTGAAGTTCTGAGTTTTCATTTAGGATTTATAGGCTTTTTAGTGTATTTTGCCACGCCCATTTTCTAAATGACCCTATTACAGCCATCCAAATGCAAAAGTTCAACTTTTTTTCGATAATTATTGATCTAGAGAGTCCAGAGAATTGCCCTAGACTGGTCTGGTTCCGATCGGGCCAAAAACCAGGGACTAGTTCGCAAAAGTAGGTTTTTAACATGTTTGCGAATATTTAATGAATGGTTTGATTGACAGTAGTGGTTCTTGAGGCAAAGTTGTTCAGCATGAGCAGATCTATCAAATGATAGGCATAATGTGACAATAAGTTTAACACCACGTGATTACAGAGCCATAAAACTCGTTAGCGCCAACTAGTGGCCGATTTCTTTCAAAATTCTTACAGACCTCTAGGGGCATGAGTTGAACATGCCCATTGAGTTTTGTTCCGATCGGCCTCCGTTAACCTTGTCTAATAGGTGCTCAAACTTCATTGGCCGATGGCGGCCATGTTTTTTGAGATACACCAATGTCCTCATAGACATACATGGCACCTTGGACCAAGACACTGCATACCAATTTTCAAGTCAATCGGACTAACGGTCAGGTGGTTATAGCCTGTTTTATGTTTTTTTCATATTATAGCGCCACCATGTGGCCAGTCACCGCGATTTTTTTACTGTGACCTCAGATTGTCGTCTTACACAAGTGTACCGAGTTTGGTGAAGATACCTTATTTACTTCTGGAGTTATAGCCGTTTTAGTAAAATAGGCTCCTCCCACAACATACATTTTGGCGCCCCTTAGCGACCTTGAATCGAAATTTCAACTTTTTTTCGATAATTATTGATCTTCAGACTCCAGAGAACATTTCTGCACTGGTTTGGTTCCGATCGGGCGAAAAACCACAGACTAGTTCGCAAAAGTAGGTTTATGACAAAATTCAAAATGGCGGAAAATCTATCATGGCGGAAATGAAATCGGAGATATACGTTTTGTTCGTCAGCCTTCCAGCTTTCCAATGATATAAGACACTTGAGTCTACGACTTACGGTCTAGGAGTTATGAGCTGTTTCGCGCTTTTGGTTGCTATAGCGCCACCTATGGGTCAATCGGGTTCATAATCTCTGAACCTCTCCTCGATTTTTGTACTACCATCTGGCAAAGTTTCAATGCTCTAGCCCTTACGGTTTGGGCTGCACGATGCGTTTTAGCGGAGAAGAATAATAATAATAATAATAAAAATCTTTACAAATACAATAGGTGTTCAGCACTTCGTGCTTGAACCCCTAAAAATCAGTACAATTACAATAGGGTTTCAGCACTTCGTGCTTGAACCCCTAATAAAAATTGTCCGATCTTCACGAAACTTGGCATGCTTCTTCACCATGTTAGGACACATATGTCCATCGATTTTTGTGAAGTTTGGTGTTTTCCCTTAGGTTGTATAGGCTTTTGAGTGTTTTTTGTCCCTCCACTTTCCTAAATGACCCTGTTACAGCCAGGCAAATGAAAATATTCAACTTTTTTTCGATAATTATTTATCTAGAGAGTCCAGAGAATTGGCCTAGACTGGTCTTGTTCTGATTGGACCAAAAACCAGGGACTAGTTGGCCAAAGTAGGCTTTGGACAAAAGTGGCCATATCAATTTTTTTTTTTGCTCAAATCGGGATTTGGAGATAGCCAGGTTGTTCGTCTGGAGCCAGGGATCACAGTGATGCTAAAATTGAGCCTCTAGGACAAACTATGTAGGAGTTATGACCAATTTAGTAAATGTGGTCATTATAGCACCACCTATTGGCCAATCTGGGCCATATTTTGATAGGTTTTCCCCAAATTGAGCACTATCATTTGGCCAAGTTTCAAGGTTTCAGCTCTTATGGTTTGGGCTGCACGATGCGTTTTACGGCAGAAGAATAATAATAATAATAATAATTAAAGCTGCAAGCAGCATTTAGCGGGGTTCAAGCATTTAGGGTCTTTAAGCACATAAGGCAGTTTAGTGAGTTGTCTGAGTTTTTGTTTAGGATTTACAGGCTTTTGAGTGTTTTTTGCCATACCCATTTTCTAAATGATCCTGTTATGGCTACCCAATGGGTAAAGTTAAAGTTTTTTATATAATTAATAATCTAAAGCTTCCAGAGAATTGTACTGCACTGGTATATTTCCGATCGGGCGAAAAACCTAGGACTAGTTCGCAAAAGTAGGTTTTTAACATAATCGCAAGTATTTAATGAACAAATTGATTGACAGCAGTAGTTCTTGAGGCAAAGTTGTTCTGTATGAGGAGATCTATCAAATGATATGCATCACGTGATTACATAGCCGTAAAACCTGTTAGCGTCAACTAGTGGCTGATTTTTCAAAATTCTTACAGACCTCTAGGGCCACGAGTCGAACATGCCCACCGAGTTTCGTTCTGATCGGCCTCCGTTAAGAGCAAACTAACAGCTTTGAATTAAAATGGTGAGGTATCCTGTTGTAAACATCAACCATGCCTGTTGACAGTTCTCTTTTGTGGGAAAGGAATGAAAAGTTCTCAAATCCGCAGCACAGCCTCAGACATAACATTTATATCCATGATCTGCCATTTTCACTATTGTCCTTGCTTGCTTCTTCACAATACCTGCAGATCTTCTGCTGATTCGGCTGTGCAGGTCCACATTAACACTGCCTGGCCTAGAACATGGACTGGAAAATGCAAATTTGGGGGGTATAAATACTAGCAATTATGTGAAGTGTCAGTGCAAATGAAGTGATAAACACTGACAAAATATGATTGTGTTATAATAGTTATTGTAATATAAGTGTGTTCCATGTTAACTCAATAATGCATGCTTACACACACACACACACACACACACACACACACACACACACACACATATACAAATATGTTTTCAATGTCTTTAGGATGTGTTATTGTGAAAAAAATATTTTAATGGTCTAACCATTTCATATATTTCATTGTGATCTATATTATCAGGCAAAAAAAAAAAATAGCTTTAACCATTTGTTTGTTGGCCAAAGCTGAAAGCTGATAAAAAGATTAATACTATATCTAATACTGCTGCTCCCTCTAGTAGACAACAGTGGAATTACAGCCTCCATCTTACAGTTGAAGTGTTTGAATGAATGAATGGGAATTTGGTTTTTCACTTATATCTCGGGAATGCCCAGGGCAAATTACACCACATTTGAATCGAAGCTAGCAGAGAACGGGCCCTTTCCAACGAGCTCTCACACAAGGTTCGGGGTGGTTTGGGTCGGGAGTTGCGGTCGTTCAAAGTCGGGGGTCCGCGGGCTTGCGATGCGCGGGGGGGGGGCGCGCTCCCGAGGCCCGCGATGACACGTTTCGATCAAGAGCGTGGAGAGGACCTTACCATCAAAATTTGAGAACGAAACGACTTTCCGTTTTCAAGTTATGAGTGAATTTGTACTGGGGGGGCGTGGCCTAAATGCCGTTTTACTTTCGTTTTCATGTTAAATGTTAAAATAATGATTTTATAAAGTCTAAATATGAATTATATAACAATATTACGGAGTAGTATGATGAAATGACAGCAGGGGGCAGTAAAATACCACTTATTGGCTTAATATGTCATGGTATTCATTTTAAGGCTACGTATTGAAGTGACCCTATTATAGCCATCCAAATGAAGAAGTTATACTTTTTCTGATAATTATTTATCTAGAGAGTCCAGAGAATTGCACTGCACTGGTTTTGAACATTATTATATGAACATTATATGTTCATAGATGGAAAACACTATTTACAGCCAATACAGGCAATTTACCATAGGAAATATATGGTTTTAAAGCCTTTTAACAGTTATAGCGCCACCTATGGTCCGATCTCCATAAAATGTTGCATGCTTGTTAATGATGTTATGTCACATATGCTCATCAATTTTTGTGAAGTTCTGAGTTTTCGTTTAGGATTTATAGGCTTTTTAGTGCATTTTGCCACGCCCATTTTCTTTATGACCCTATTATACCCATGCGAAAAATGCAAAAGTTCAACTTTTTTTTGATAATTATTGATCTAAAGAGTCCATAGAATTGTCCTAGACTCGTTTGGTTCTGATCGGGCGAAAAACCTAGGACTAGTTCGCAAAAGTAGGTTTTTAACATAATTACAAATATTTAATGAACGTTTTGATTGACAGCAATGGTTCTTGAGGCAAAGTTGTTCAGCATGAGCAGATCTATCAAATGATATGCATTTTATGACGATAAGTGTAACACCACGTGATTACAGAGCCAAAAAAACTCGTTAGCACCAACTAGTGGCCGATTTCTTTCAAAATTCTTACAGACCTCTAGGGCCATGAGTCGAACATGCCCATCGAGTTTCGTTCCGATCGACGTCCGTTAACCTTGTCTTATAGGTGCTCAAACTTCATTGGCCGATGGCGGCCATGTTTTTTGAGATACACCAATGTCCTCATAGACATACATGGCACCTTGGACCAAGACACTGCATACCAATTTTCAAGTCAATCGGACTAACGGTCAGGTGGTTATGGGCCGTTTTATGTTTTTTTCATGTTATAGCGCCACCATGTGGCCATTCGCCGCGTTTTTTTTACTGTGACCTCAAATTGACCTCTTACACATTTGTCCCGAGTTTGGTGAAGATACCTCATTTACTTCTGGAGTTATAGCCGTTTTAGTAAAATAGGCTCCTCCCACAACATACATTTGGGCGCCCCTTAGCGACCGTGAATGGAAATTTCAACTTTTTTTCGATAATTATTGATATTCAGACTCCAGAGAACATTTCTGCACTGGTTTGGTTCCGATCGGGCAAAAAAACAGGGACTAGTTCGCAAAAGTAGGTTTTTGACAAAATTCTAAATGGCGGAAAATCTATCATGGCGGAAATGAAATCGGAGATATACGTTTTGTTCGTCAGGCATCCAGCTTTCCAATGATATAAGACACTTGAGTCTACGACATACGGTCTAGGAGTTATGAGCAGTTTCGCGCTTTTGGTCGCTATAGCGCCACCTATGGGCCATTCGAGGTCATAATTTGATAACCTCTCCTCGATTTTTGTACTACCATATGGCAAAGTTTCAAAGTTCCAGCTCTTACGGTTTGGGCTGCACGATGCGTTTTACGGCAGAAGAAAAATAATAATAAAAATCAGGACAATTACAATAGGGTTTCAGCACTTCGTGCTTGAACCCCTAATAATAAAAATCAGTACAATTACAATAGGGTTTCAGCACTTCGTGCTTGAACCCCTAATAAAAATTGTCCGATCTTCACGAAACTTGGCATGCTTCTTCACCATGTTAGGACACATATGTCCATCGATTTTTGTGAAGTTTGGTGTTTTCCCTTAGGTTGTATAGGCTTTTGAGTGTTTTTTGTCCCTCCACTTTCCTAAATGACCCTGTTACAGCCAGGCAAATGAAAATATTCAACTTTTTTTCGATAATTATTTATCTAGAGAGTCCAGAGAATTGGCCTAGACTGGTCTTGTTCTGATTGGACCAAAAACCAGGGACTAGTTGGCCAAAGTAGGCTTTGGACAAAAGTGGCCATATAAATTTTTTTTTTGCTCAAATCGGGATTTGGAGATAGCCAGGTTGTTCGTCTGGAGCCAGGGATCACAGTGATGCTAAAATTGAGCCTCTAGGACAAACTATGTAGGAGTTATGACCAATTTAGTAAATGTGGTCATTATAGCACCACCTATTGGCCAATCTGGGCCATATTTTGATAGGTTTTCCCCAAATTGAGCACTATCATTTGGCCAAGTTTCAAGGTTTCAGCTCTTATGGTTTGGGCTGCACGATGCGTTTTACGGCAGAAGAATAATAATAATAATAATAATAATTAAAGCTGCAAGCAGCATTTATCGGGGTTCAAGCATTTAAGGCCTTTAAGCACATAAGCATTTAAGACATTACGTTTTATTTAGCAAGCTTTTAACCACTGAAATAATAGATGGAAAAATCCATTTACAGCTAATACAGGCAATTTACCATAGGAAATACATGGTTTTCAAACCTTTTTGCCAGTTATAGCGCCACCTATTGTCCAATCTCCATGAAACTCTGCATGCTTCTTCACCATTTTATGACACATATGCCCACCAATTTTCGTGAAGTTCTGAGTTTTTATTTATGATTTATAGGCATTTTAATGTATTTTGCCACGCCCCTTTTATAAATTACCCTATTACAGCCACCCAAATGCAAAAGTTCAACTTTTTTTCGATAATTATTTATCTAGAGAGTCCAGAGAATTGTCCTAGACTGGTCTGGTTCCGATCGGGCGAAAAACCAGGGACTAGTTCGCAAAAGTAGTTTTTTAACATATTCATGAATATTTAATGAACGGTTTGATTGACAGCAATGGTTCTTGAGGCAAAGTTGTTCAGCATGAGCAGATCTATCAAATGATATGCATTTTGTGATGATAAGTGTAACACCACGTGATTACAGAGCCATAAAACTCGTTAGCGCCAACTAGTGGCCGATTTCTTTCAAAATTCTTACAGACCTCTAGGGGCTTGAGCCGAACATGCCCACCGAGTTTCGCTCCGATCGGACTTCGTTAACGGTGCTCAAATTTCATTGGCCAATGGCGGCCATGTTTTTCGAGATACGCCAATATCCTTTTAGACATACATGGCCCCTTGGGCCAAGACACTGCATCCCAAATTTCAAGTCATTCGGAAAAACGGTCAGGTGTCTATACGTTTTTATTGTTTTATAGCGCCACCATGAGGCCAATCGACGCAATTTTTTTACTGTGACCTCAAATTGACCTCCTACATATATGTACCAAGTTTGGTGAAGATATCTCATTTCGTTCACGAGTTATAACAATTTTAGTAAAACTGACTCTGCCTCCTTCAAACATTTTGGCGCCCCATAGCGACCATGAATCGAAATTTCAAATTTTTTTCGATAATTATTGATAGTCAGACTCCAGAGAACATTTCTGCACTAGTTTGGTTCCGATCGGACAAAAAACCACAGACTAGTTCGCAAAAGTAGGTTTTTGACAAAATTCAAAATGGCGGAAAAATTTGCCTACCGGAAATGAAATCGGAGATATGCGTTTTGTCCGACTTGAGCCAAGGATTACAGTGATATAAGACACTTGAGTCTACGACAAACCGTCTAGGAGTTATTAGCGATTTTATACTTTTGCTTACTATAGCGCCACCTATTGGCCAATCGGGGTCATAATTTGATAACCTCTCCTCGATTTTTGTACTACCATCTGGCAAAGTTTCAAGGTTCCAGCTCTTACGGTTTGGGCTGCACGATGCGTTTTACGGCGGAAGAATAATAATAAAAATCCTTACAATTACAATAGGGTTTCAGCACTTCGTGCTTGAACCCCTAATAAAAATCAGTACAATTACAATAGGGTTTCAGCACTTCGTGCTTGAACCCCTAATTAAAGCTGCAAGCAGCATTTATCGGGGTTCAAGCAGTTAACGCCTTTAAGGCCTTTAAGCACACAAGCATCAAAAGACATTAAGTTTTATTTAGAAAGCATTTAACAACTGACATAATAGACGGAAAAGACCATTTACAGCCAATACAGGCAGTTTACCATGGGAAATATATGGTTTTAAAGCTTTTTAACAGTTATAGCGCCACCTTTGGTCCGATCTCCATAAAATTTGGCATGCTTGTTAATGATGTTATGTCACATATGCTCACCAATTTTTGTGAAGTTCTGAGTTTTCATTTATGATTTATAGGCATTTTAGTGTATTTTGCCACGCCCCTTTTATAAATTACCCTATTACAGCCACCCAAATGCAAAAGTTAAACTTTTTTTCAATAATTATTGTTCTAGAGAGTCCAGAGAATTGTCCTAGACTGGTCTGGTTCCGATCGGGCGAAAAACCAGGGACTAGTTCGCAAAAGTAGGTTTTTAACATATTCATGAATATTTAATTAAGTGTTTGATTGACAGCAATGGTTCTTGAGGCAAAGTTGTTCAGCATGAGCAGATCTATAAGATGATATGCATTTTGTGATGATCAGTGTAACACCACGTGATTACAGAGCCATAAAACTCGTTAGCGCCAACTAGTGGCCGATTTCTTTCAAAATTCTTACAGACCTCTAGGGGCTTGAGCCGAACATGCCCACCGAGTTTCGCTCCGATCGGACTTCGTTAACGGTGCTCAAACCTCATTGGCCAATGGCGGCCATGTTTTTCGAGATACGCCAATATCCTTTTAGACATAGGTGGCCCCTTGGGCCAAGACACTGCATACCAAATTTCAAGTCATTCAGAAAAACGGTCAGGTGTCTATATGTTTTTTTTTGTTTATAGCGCCACCATGTGGCCAATCGACGCAATTTTTTTTACTGTGACCTCAGATTGACCTCTTAAACATGTGTGCCAAGTTTGGTGAAGATATCTCATTTACTTCTCGAGTTATAGCCATTTTAGTAAAATAGGCTCCTCCCACAACCTTAATTTATCACCCCCTAGCGACCAGGAATCGGAATTCCGACTTTTTTTCGATAATTATTGATCTTCAGACTTCAGAGAACAATTCTGCTCTGGTTTGGTTCCGATCGGACGAAAAACCAGGGACTAGTTTGCAAAAGTAGGTTTTTGACAAAATTCAAAATGGCGGAAAATCTATCATGACGGAAATAAAATCGGAGATATACGTTTTGTTCGTCAGGCGTCCAGCTTTCCAATGATATAAGACACTTGAGTCTATGACTTATCGTCTAGGAGTTATGACCAGTTTCGCGCTTTTGGTTGCTATAGCGCCACCTATGGGCCAATCAGCGTCATAATTTGATAACCTCTCCTCGATTTTTGTACTACCATCTGGCCAAGTTTCAAGTCTCTAGCACTTACGGTTTGGGCTGCACGATGCGTTTTACGGCGGAAGAATAATAATAATAATAATAATTAAAGCTGCAAGCAGCATTTATCGGGGTTCAAGCTATTAAGGTCTTTAAGGTTTTTAAGCATAAAAAGTTATAAAGTTTTATTTAGCAAGCATGTAACCACTGACATAATAGATGGAAAAGACCATGTTCTAGCATGATTTACCATGATATACCACATTCTAGCATGATTTACCATAGTTTATCATGATTTACCATGTTTTACCATAGTTTATCATGATTTACCATGGTTTACCATGATTTACCCTGTTCTAGCATAGTTTACCATGAATTCATCTTAGTTTACCTTGATTTACCATGTTCTAGCATGATTTACCATGATATACCACATTCTAGCATGATTTACCATAGTTTATCATGATTTACCATGGTTTACCATGATTTACCCTGTTCTAGCATAGTTTACCATGAATTCATCTTAGTTTACCTTGATTTACCATGTTCTAGCATGATTTAGCATGATATACCACATTCTAGCATGATTTACCATAGTTTATCATGATTTACCATGGTTTACCATGATTTACCCTGTTCTAGCATAGTTTACCATGAATTCATCTTAGTTTACCTTGATTTACCATGTTCTAGCATGATTTAGCATGATTTTCCACATTCTAGCATGATTTACCATAGTTTATCATGATTTACCATGGTTTACCATGATTTACCCTGTTCTGGCATAGTTTACCATGATTTATCATGTTCTAGCATGATTTACCTTGATACACCACATTCTAGTATTATTTACTATGATTTACAATGTCTAATTATGAATTCAAAAGCACATGTCAAAAGACTTCATTAATAAGTAGAATGGCCAGCAGAGGGCACTAGAAGACCATTATTGGCTCAGTTTCAGTTTAATCTTCATGATTTTCACTAGTTTTCTGCACTAAAGCAAACCAGTCTTTCCATGTTAACTCCATAATGCATGCTTACACACACACACACACACACACACAGATGGATTTTGACTAAATGTAATTGTAAATGTTAAAATAATGATTTTATAAAGTCTAAATATGAATTATAGAAACAATATGACAAAATAACTATTTTAAACAGCAGGGGGCAGTAAAATACCACTTATTGGCTTAATATGCCATTGTATTCATATTATTTTCACCTTTTTAAACTGTTATAGAGTCAAATTTTGTCCGATCTGTCTGCAATTTTTCATGCTTGTTCAGAGTGATATTTCACATGTTCTGACTTGTTTTTTAGAAGATCTGAGCATCTTAAAAGATATAAGCTTTCGGGGACACTTGGTCAAGGCCACATTTTGAAGTGACCCTATTATAGCCATCCAAATGAAGTAGTTCAACTTTTTCTGATAATTACTGATCTAGAGAGTCCAGAGAATTGTACTGCACTAATTTTGAACATTATTATAGGAAAATTATATGATCATAGATGGAAAAGACCATTTACAGCCAATTCAGGCAATTTACCATAGGAAATATATGGTTTTAAAGGTTTTTGACAGTTATAGCGCCACCTATGGTCCGATCACCATAAAATTGGGCATGCTTGTTAATGATGTTATGTCACATATGCTCACCAATTTTTGTGAAGTTCTGAGTTTTCATTTAGGATTTATAGGCTTTTTAATGTATTTTGCCACGCCCATTTTATAAATGACCCTATTACAGCCATCCAAATGCAAAAGTTCAACTTTTTTTCGATAATTATTGATCTAGAGAGTCCAGAGAATTGTCCTAGACTGGTCTGGCTCCGATCGGGCGAAAAACCTAGGACTAGTTCGCAAAAGTAGGTTTTTAACATATTCATGAATATTTAATGAACGGTTTGATTGACAGCAATGGTTCTTGAGGCAAAGTTGTTCAGCATGAGCAGATCTATCAGATGATATGCATTTTGTGACAATAAGTGTAACACCACGTGATTACAGAGCCTTAAAACTCGTTAGCGCCAACTAGTGGCCGATTTCTTTCAAAATTCTTACAGACCTCTAGGGGCTTGAGCCGAACATGCCCACCGAGTTTCGTTCCGATCGGACTTCGTTAATAGGTGCTCAAACCTCATTGGCCAATGGCGGCCATTTTTTTCGAGATACGCCAATATCCTTTTAGACATACATGGCCCCTTGGGCCAAGACACTGCATACCAAATTTCAAGTCATTCGGAAAAACGGTCAGGTGTCTATA
The DNA here is from genome assembly GCF_965113295.1 of Leuciscus leuciscus. Classification (NCBI taxonomy): domain Eukaryota; kingdom Metazoa; phylum Chordata; class Actinopteri; order Cypriniformes; family Leuciscidae; genus Leuciscus; species Leuciscus leuciscus. The sequence continues at coordinate 13,678,568 of NC_138739.1, forward strand.
CGTTTTTATTGTTTTATAGCGCCACCATGAGGCCAATCGACGCAATTTTTTTACTGTGACCCCAGACTGAACCCATACACATGTGTATCGAGTTTGGTTAAGCTATCTCATTTACTTTTTGAGTTATAGCCATTTTAGTAAAATAGGCTCCTCCCACAACGTTAATTTTGGTCCCCCTAGCGACCATGAATCGAAATTTCAACTTTTTTTCCATAATTATGTATCTTCAGACTCCAGAGAACAATTCTGCACTGGTTTGGTTCCGATCGGACAAAAAACCTAGGACTAGTTAGCAAAAGTAGTTTTTTGACAAAATTCAAAATGGCGGAAAATCTATCATGACGGAAATGAAATCGGAGATATACGTTTTGTTCGTCAGGCGTCCAGCTTTCCAACGATATAAAACACTCGAGTCTACGACTTACGGTCTAGGAGTTATGAGCTGTTTCGCGCTTTTGGTCGCTATAGCGCCACCTATGGGCCAATCAGGTTCATAATCTCTGAACCTCTCCTCGATTTTTGTACTACCATCTGGCAAAGTTTCAATGCTCTAGCCCTTACGGTTTGGGCTGCACGATGCGTTTTACGGCAGAAGAATAATAATAATAATAATAATAAAAATCAGTACAATTACAATAGGGTTTCAGCACTTCGTGCTTGAACCCCTAATTAAAGCTGCAAGCAGCATTTATCGGGGTTCAAGCAGTTAAGGCCTTTAAGGCCTTTAAGCACACAAGCATCAAAAGACATTAAGTTTTATTTAGCAAGCATTTAACAACTGACATAATAGACGGAAAAGACCATTTACAGCCAATACAGGCAGTTTACCATGGGAAATATATGGTTTTAAAGCTTTTTAACAGTTATAGCGCCACCTTTGGTCCGATCTCCATAAAATTTGGCACGCTTGTTAATGATGTTATGTCACATATGCTCACCAATTTTTGTGAAGTTCTGAGTTTTCATTTATGATTTATAGGCATTTTAGTGTTTTTTGCCACGCCCCTTTTATAAATTACCCTATTACAGCCACCCAAATGCAAAAGTTCAACTTTTTTTTCGATAATTATTGATCTAGAGAGTCCATAGAATTGTCCTAGACTGGTCTGGTTCCGATCGGGCGAAAAACCAGGGACTAGTTCGCAAAAGTAGGTTTTTAACATATTCATGAATATTTAATGAACGGTTTGATTGACAGCAATGGTTCTTGAGGCAAAGTTGTTCAACATGAGGAGATCTATCAAATGATATGAATTTTGTGACAATAAGTGTAACACCACGTGATTACAGAGCCTTAAAACTCGTTAGCGCCAACTAGTGGCCGATTTCTTTCAAAATTCTTACAGACCTCTAGGGGCTTGAGCCGAACATGCCCACCGAGTTTCGCTCCGATCGGACTTCGTTAACGGTGCTCAAACCTCATTGGCCAATGGCGGCCATGTTTTTCGAGATACGCCAATATACTTTTAGACATACATGGCCCCTTGGGCCAAGACAGTGCATACCAATTTTCAAGTCATTCGGAAAAACGGTCAGGTGTCTATACGTTTTCTTTTGTTTTATAGCGCCACCATGTGGCCAATCGACGCAATTGTTTTACTGTGACCTCAGATTGACCTCTTACACATGTGTACCAAGTTTGGTGAAGTTTACTTAATTACTTCTTGAGTTATAGCCATTTTAGTAAAATAGGCTCCTCCCACAACGTTAATTTTGCACCCCCTAGCGACCATGAATCGAAATTTCAACTTTTTTTCGATAATTATTGATGTTCAGACTCCAGAGAACAATTCTGCACTAGTTTGGTTCCGATCGGGCGAAAAACCAGGGACTAGTTCGCAAAAGTAGGTTTTTGACAAAATTCAAAATGGCGAAAAATCTATCATGGCGGAAATGAAATCGGAGATATACGTTTTTTTCTTCAGGATCTCTGGATTTCAATGATATAAGACACTTGAAGCTACGCCTTACGGTCTGGGAGTTCTGAGCAGTTTCGCGCTATTGATTGCTATAGCGCCACCTATGGGCCGATTGGGCTGAGTCCGTGTATCTGAGTAGCGAGCAATAGTACTACCATCTGGCAAAGTTTCAAGTCTCTAGGTCTTACGGTTTGGGCTGCACGATGCGTTTTATGGCGGAAAAATAATAATAATAAAAATCAGGACAATTACAATAGGGTTTCAGCACTTCGTGCTTGAACCCCTAATTAAAGCTGCAAGCAGCATTTATCGGGGTTCAAGCATTTAAGGCCTTTAAGCACATAAGCATTTAAGACATTAAGTTTTATTTAGCAAGCTTTTAACCACTGAAATAATAGATGGAAAAATCCATTTACAGCCAATACAGGCAATTTACCATAGGAAATATGTGGTTTACCAGTTATAGCGCCACCTATTGTCCGATCTTCACGAAACTTGGCATGCTTCTTCACCATGCTATGACGCATATGCCCACCAATTTTAGTGAAGTTCTGAATTTTCATTTATGATTTATAGGCATTTTAGTGTATTTTGCCACGCCCCTTTTATAGATTACCCTATTACAGCCACCCAAATGCCAAAGGTCAACTTTTTTTCGATAATTATTTATCTAGAGAGTCCAGAGAATTGTCCTAGACTGGCCTGGTTCCGATCGGGCGAAAAACCAGGGACTAGTTCGCAAAAGTAGGTTTTTAACATATTCATGAATATTTAATTAACGGTTTGATTGACAGCAATGGTTCTTGAGGCAAAGTTGTTCAACATGAGGAGATCTATCAAATGATATGCATTTTGTGACAATAAGTGTAACACCACGTGATTACAGAGCCTTAAAACTCGTTAGCGCCAACTAGTGGCCGATTTCTTTCAAAATTCTTACAGACCTCCAGGGGCTTGAGCCGAACATGCCCACCGAGTTTCGCTCCGATCGGACTTCGTTAACGGTGCTCAAACCTCATTGGCCAATGGCGGCCATGTTTTTCGAGATAGGCCAATATCCTTTTAGACATACATGGCCCCTTGGGCCAAGACACTGCATACCAAATTTCAAGTCGTTCGGAAAAACGGTCAGGTGTCTATACGTTTTATTTTGTTTTATAGCGCCACCCTGTGGCCAATCGACGCAATTTTTTTACTGTGACCTCAGATTGACCTCTTACACATGTGTACCAAGTTTGGTGAAGTTTACTTAATTACTTCTTGAGTTATAGCCATTTTAGTAAAATAGGCTCCTCCCACAACGTTAATTTTGCACCCCCTAGCGACCATGAATCGAAATTTCAACTTTTTTTCGATAATTATTGATCTTCAGACTGCAGAGAACAATTCTGCACTGGTTTGGTTCCGATCAGGCGAAAAACCAGGGACTAGTTCGCAAAAGTAGGTTTTTGACAAAATTCAAAATGGCGAAAAATCTATCATGGCGGAAATGAAATCGGAGATATACATTTTTTTCTTCAGGACCTCTGGATTTCAATGATATAAGACACTTGAAGCTACACCTTACGGTCTGGGAGTTCTGAGCAGTTTCGCGCTTTTGATTGCTATAGCGCCACCTATGGGCCGATTGGGCTGAGTCCGTGTATCTGAGTAGCGAGCAATAGTACTACCATCTGGCAAAGTTTCAAGTCTCTAGGTCTTACGGTTTGGGCTGCACGATGCGTTTTATGGCGGAAAAATAATAATAATAATTAAAGCTGCAAGCAGCATTTATCGGGGTTCAAGCTGTTAAGGTGTTTAAGGTTTTTAAGCACAAAAGCATCAAAAGTTATAAAGTTTTATTTAGCAAGCATGTAACCACTGACATAATAGATTAAGAAGACCATTTACAGCCAATGCAGGCAATTCACCATAGGTAATATATGGTTTTAAAGCTTTTTAACAGTTATAGCGCCACCTTTGGTCCGATGTCCATAAAATTTGGCATGCTTGTTAATGATGTTATGTCACATATACTCACCAATTTTTGTCAAGTTCTGAGTTTTCATTTAGGATTTATAGGCTTTTTAATGTATTTTGCCACACCCATTTTATAAATGACCCTATTACAGCCATCCAAATGCAAAAGTTCAACTTTTTTTTGATAATTATTGATCTCGAGAGTCCAGAGAATTGTCCTAGACTGGTCTGGTTCCGATCGGGCGAAAAACCTAGGACTAGTTCGCAAAAGTAGGTTTTTAACATATTTGCGAATAATTAATGAACGGTTTGATTGACAGCAATGGTTCTTGAGGCAAAGTTGTTCAGCATGAGCAGATCTATCAAATGATATGCATATTGTGTGGATGTGTGCAACACCACGTGATTACAAAGCCATAAAACTCATAAAACAATTGGACTTCGTTAACCTTGTTTAATAGGTGCTCAAACCTCATTGGCCAATGGCGGCCATGTTTTTCGAGATATGCCAATATCCTTTTAGACATACATGGCCTCTTGGCCCAAGACACTGCATACCAAATTTCAAGTCATTCGGAAAAACGGTCAGGTGTTTATACGTTTTTTTTTGTTTATAGCGCCACCATGTGGCCAATCGATGCAATTTTTTTACTGTGACCTCAGATTGACCTCCTACACATGTGTACCAAGTTTGGTGAAGTTTAATCAATTAATTCTTGAGTTATAGCCATTTTAGTAAAATAGGCTCCTCCCACAACGTTCATTTTGCACCCCCTAGCGACCATGAATCAAAATTTCGACTTTTTTTTGATAATTATTGATTGTCAGACTCCAGAGAACAATTCTTCACTGGTTTGGTTCCGATCGGACAAAAAACCTAGGACTAGTTCACAAAAGTAGGTTTTTGACAAAATTCAAAATGGCGGAAAATCTATCATGACGGAAATGAAATCGGAGATATACGTTTTGTTCGTCAGGCGTCCAGCTTTCCAATGATATAAGACACTTGAGTCTAAGACTTACGGTCTATGAGTTATGAGCTGTTTCGCGCTTTTGGTTGCTATAGCGCCACCTATGGGCCAATCGGGGTCATAATTTGATAACCTCTCCTCGATTTTTGTACTACCATCTGGCAAAGTGTCAATGCTCTAGCCCTTACGGTTTGGGCTGCACGATGCGTTTTACGGCAGAAGAATAATAATAATAATAATAATTAAAGCTGCAAGCAGCATTTAGCGGGGTTCAAGCATTTAGGGTCTTTAAGCACATAAGGCAGTTTAGTGAGTTGTCTGAGTTTTTGTTTAGGATTTACAGGCTTTTGAGTGTTTTTTGCCATACCCATTTTCTAAATGATCCTGTTATGGCTACCCAATGGGTAAAGTTAAAGTTTTTTATATAATTAATAATCTAGAGCTTCCAGAGAATTGTACTGTACTGGTATATTTCCGATCGGGCGAAAAACCTAGGACTAGTTCGCAAAAGTAGGTTTTTAACATAATCGCAAGTATTTAATGAACAAATTGATTGACAGCAGTAGTTCTTGAGGCAAAGTTGTTCAGTATGAGGAGATCTATCAAATGATATGCATCACGTGATTACATAGCCGTAAAACCTGTTAGCGTCAACTAGTGGCTGATTTTTCAAAATTCTTACAGACCTCTAGGGCCACGAGTCGAACATGCCCACCGAGTTTCGTTCTGATCGGCCTCCGTTAAGAGCAAACTAACAGCTTTGAATTAAAATGGTGAGGTATCCTGTTGTAAACATCAACCATGCCTGTTGACAGTTCTCTTTTGTGGGAAAGGAATGAAAAGTTCTCAAATCCGCAGCACAGCCTCAGACATAACATTTATATCCATGATCTGCCATTTTCACTATTGTCCTTGCTTGCTTCTTCACAATACCTGCAGATCTTCTGCTGATTCGGCTGTGCAGGTCTACATTAACACTGCCTGGCCTAGAACATGGACTGGAAAATGCAAATTTGGGGGGTATAAATATTAATGATCCTGACTCCAACGTCACAGTCGGTGTTATGGTGGGATTCACTCATTTTTCAGCGGTCTTTTGCAAACAGGAGATTTACACATGAAGGAGGAAACAATGGTGTTTGAGGCTCACGGTATGTCAGTTCCATGTCCAGAACTCTTATCATTCAACTATGCCAAGATAAATACAGTTTTCAACTGTATGGCACCTTTAAAATAGATGATTAGTAATATAATGCTTACTTGGAGTCTGAAATGGCTTTAACAAAAGAAGAAAAATATTCTTAGATTTCTGTTCATTCTAATCATGTACAAATAAAGTAGCACATTAAGATTACATTTATTTGAATGCATTAGTGAGTGTGTGATTGTGCTGTGTGTGCAGCGTGTCAATACTAAAATTGAAGGTGTAATTGATATCTTTGGTGATAATATCTGTAGTAATCATAAAAAAACAATTAAGAAATAAAGAATTAAAATTACAAATAATATTCTATTAAGTTATGAGTTACAATAACATGATTTGCAATAGTAATAATATCAATAATATATGCACAATACACACAGATTAGACTATCAGGTCTGTGTCTTACAAAAACATTAGTATTGCAGCCAATGTGAGTCTGTGGGATTTATAAACAGACAAAATATGATTTGAAATGTTATTTTAATGATTTTATTAAGTTTAAACAATATTTCAAATGGAAATTTTTTTTAAAAATAATATTTTAGTGAGCAGAATGAACCAATGAGTGTTCTTCTTCTGGTGGTTAAAATGTAAATGAAAACAATAATACTTAAACAATAATACTTAATACACTAACCATGCTTGAACACACACATGCACACACATTTTGTTGTAGATGGAGATATTTAAAATAAAAGATAGGTAACAAAATGATAATTGCAAATCTCCTCTGTATAACACCATTTTCAGATTTCAAATTAATCACTGAGAGGCAGAATTGTTCAAACTGAGAGCTCAGTAAAAATGAAGTGATAAACTTTGACAAAACATGACTGTTATAATAGGTGATTTTCATGCAAGTAATTTGATATAGTCCAAAAACTAATGCAAAAGCACAGATGAAAATATTTTATTAAGTAGAATGTCCTGCAGAGGGCAGTAGAAGACCACTAATTGACTCACTTTCATTTGAAAGACTTTTTTATCCACCAGTAAAACAAAGCAGTTTCTCCATGTTCTTTCCATTAAGCATGCTTACACACACAGACACACACACAAACACAAACACATCCACACACACACACACACACAGATACAAATATGTTTTCAATGTCTTTAGGATGTGTTATTGTGAAAAAATATTTTAATGGTCTAACCATTTCATATATTTCATTGTGATCTATATTATCAGTCCAATAATAATTTTTAAAAAATAGCTTTAACCCTTTGTTTGTTGGCCAAAACTGAAAGCTGATAAAAAGATTAATACTATGTCTAATACTGCTGCTCCCTCTAGTTGACAACAGTGGAATTACAGCCTCCATCTTACAGTTGAAGTGTTTGAATGAATGAATGGGAATTTGGTTTTTCACTTATATCTCGGGAACCAGAAGGCGAAAAATTCTGAAATTCAGAGCATAGATAGTTCTTGAGGAGCCCTGTTGAATGAGACCATCGCGGTGTTTATGGGCGATTGGGCCCGGGAGTTATGACTGTTCAAAGGCATGTCTTTTGAGGCTTTTATCTCTGGAATGCCCAGGGCAAATTACACCACATTTGAATCGAAGCTAGCCTAGAACGGGACCTTTCCAACGAGCTCTCACACAAGGTTCGGGGTGGTCTGGGTCGGGAGTTTCGGCCGTTCAAAATCGGGGGTCCCACGAATTTGCGATTCGTGGGGGGCGCGCTCCCGAGGCCCGCGACGACACGTTTCGATCAAGAGCCCGGAGAAGACCTTACCATCAAAATTTGAGCGCGCAACGACTTTCCGTTTTCGAGTTATGAATGAATTTGTATTCGGGGGCGTGGCTTAAATGCCGTTTTACTTTCGTTTTCATGTTAAATGTTAAAATAATGATTTTATAAAGTCTAAATATGAATTATATAACAATATTAGGGAGTAGTATGATGAAATGACAGCAGGGGGCAGTAAAATACCACTTATTGGCTTAATATGGTATTCATTTTAAGACTACATATTGAAGTGACCCTATTATAGCTATCCAAATGAAGTAGTTCAACTTTTTCTGACAATTATTGATCTAGTGAGTCCAGAGAATTGTATTGCACTGGTTTTTAACATTATTTTATAAACATGATCATGTGGAAAACACAATTTACAGCCAAAACAGGCAATTTACCATAGGAAATATATGGTTTTAAAGCTTTTTAACAGTTATAGCGCCAACTATGGTCCGATCTTCATAAAAATTTCCATGCTTCTTTAGCATGTTATGTCACATATGCTCATCAATTTTTGTGAAGTTCTGAGTTTTCATTTAGGATTTATAGGCTTTTTAGTGTATTTTGCCACGCCCATTTTCTAAATGACCCTATTACAGCCATCCAAATGCAAAAGTTCAACTTTTTTTCGATAATTATTGATCTAGAGAGTCCAGAGAATTGCCCTAGACTGGTCTGGTTCCGATCGGGCCAAAAACCAGGGACTAGTTCGCAAAGGTAGGTTTTTAACATGTTTGCAAATATTTAATGAATGGTTTGATTGACAGTAGTGGTTCTTGAGGCAAAGTTGTTCAGCATGAGCAGATCTATCAAATGATAGGCATAATGTGACAATAAGTTTAACACCACGTGATTACAGAGCCATAAAACTCGTTAGCGCCAACTAGTGGCCGATTTCTTTCAAAATTCTTACAGACCTCTAGGGCCATGAGTTGAACATGCCCATCGAGTTTTGTTCCGATCGGCCTCCGTTAACCTTGTCTAATAGGTGCTCAAACTTCATTGGCCGATGGCGGCCATGTTTTTTGAGATACACCAATGTCCTCATAGACATACATGGCACCTTGGACCAAGACACTGCATACCAATTTTCAAGTCAATCGGACTAACGGTCAGGTGGTTATAGCCTGTTTTATGTTTTTTTCATATTATAGCGCCACCATGTGGCCAATCACCGCGATTTTTTTACTGTGACCTCAGATTGACCTCTTACACAAGTGAACCGAGTTTGGTAAATATACCTCATTTACTTCTGGAGTTATAGCCGTTTTAGTAAAATAGGCTCCTCCCACAACATACATTTTGGCGCCCCTTAGCGACCTTGAATCGAAATTTCAACTTTGTTTCGATAATTATTGATCTTCAGACTCCAGAGAACATTTCTACACTGGTTTGGTTCCGATCGGGCGAAAAACCACAGACTAGTTCGCAAAAGTAGGTTTTTGACAAAATTCAAAATGGCGGAAAATCTTTCATGGCGGAAATGAAATCGGAGATATACGTTTTGTTCGTCAGCCGTCCAGCTTTCCAATGATATAAGACACTTGAGTCTACGAATTACGGTCTATGAGTTATGAGCTGTTTCGCGCTTTTGGTTGCTATAGCGCCACCTATGGGCCAATCGGGTTCATAATCTCTGAACCTCTCCTCGATTTTTGTACTACCATCTGGCAAAGTTTCAATGCTCTAGCCCTTACGGTTTGGGCTGCACGATGCGTTTTAGCGGAGAAGAATAATAATAATAATTAAAGCTGCAAGCAGCATTTAGCGGGGTTCAAGCATTTAGGGTCTTTAAGCACATAAGGCAGTTTAGTGAGTTGTCTGAGTTTTTGTTTAGGATTTACAGGCTTTTGAGTGTTTTTTGCCATACACATTTTCTAAATGATCCTGTTATGGCTACCCAATGGGTAAAGTTAAAGTTTTTTATATAATTAATAATCTAGAGCTTCCAGAGAATTGTACTGCACTGGTATATTTCCGATCGGGCGAAAAACCTAGGACTAGTTCGCAAAAGTAGGTTTTTAACATAATCGCAAGTATTTAATGAACAAATTGATTGACAGCAGTAGTTCTTGAGGCAAAGTTGTTCAGTATGAGGAGATCTATCAAATGATATGCATCACGTGATTACATAGCCGTAAAACCTGTTAGCGTCAACTAGTGGCTGATTTTTCAAAATTCTTACAGACCTCTAGGGCCACGAGTCGAACATGCCCACCGAGTTTCGTTCTGATCGGCCTCCGTTAAGAGCAAACTAACAGCTTTGAATTAAAATGGTGAGGTATCCTGTTGTAAACATCAACCATGCCTGTTGACAGTTCTCTTTTGTGGGAAGGGAATGAAAAGTTCTCAAATCCGCAGCACAGCCTCAGACATAACATTTATATCCATGATCTGCCATTTTCACTATTGTCCTTGCTTGCTTCTTCACAATACCTGCAGATCTTCTGATGATTCGGCTGTGCAGGTCCACATTAATACTGCCTGGCCTAGAACATTGACTGGAAAATCCAAATTTGGGGGGTATAAATATTAATGATCCTGACTCCAACGTCACAGTCGGTGTTATGGTGGGATTCACTCATTTTTCAGCGGTCTTTTGCAAACAGAAGATTTACACATGAAGGAGGAAACAATGGTGTTTGAGGCTCACGGTATGTCAGTTCCATGTCCAGAACTCTTATCATTCAACTATGCCAAGATAAATACAGTTTTCAATTGTATGGCACCTTTAAAATAGATGATTAGTAATATAATGCTTACTTGGAGTCTGAAATGGCTTTAACAAAAGAAGAAAAATAGTCTTAGATTTCTGTTCATTCTAATCATGTACAAATAAAGTAGCACAGTAAGATTACATTTATTTGAATGCATTAGTGAGTGTGTGATTGTGCTGTGTGTGCAGCGTATCAATACTAAAAGTGAAGGTGTAGTTGATATCTTTGGTGATAATATCTGTAGTAATCATAAAAAAACAATTAAGAAATAAAGAATTAAAATTACAAATAATATTCTATTAAGATATGAGTTACAATAACATGATTTGCAATAGTAATAATATCAATAATATATGCACAATACACACAGATTAGACTATCAGGTCTGTGTTTTACAAAAACATTAGTATTGCAGCCAATGTGAGTCTGTGGGATTTATAAACAGACAAAATATGATTTGAAATGTTATTTTAATGATTTTATTAAGTTTAAACAATATTTCAAATGGAAAAAAAATGAAAAATAATATTTTAGTGAGCAGAATGAACCAATGAGTGTTCTTCTGGTGGTTAAAATGTAAATGAAAACAATAATACTTAAACAATAATACTTAATACACTAACCATGCTTGAACACACACATGCACACACATTTTGTTGTAGATGTAGATATTTAAAATAAAAGATAGGTAACAAAATGATAATTGCAAATCTCCTCTGTATAACACCATTTTCAGATTTCAAATTAATCACTGAGAGGCAGAATTGTTCAAACTGAGAGCTCAGTAAAAATGAAGTGATAAACTTTGACAAAACATGACTGTGTTATAATAGGTGATTTTCATGCAAGTAATTTTATATAGTCCAAAAACTAATGCAAAAGCACAGATGAAAATATTTTATTAAGTAGAATGTCCTGCAGAGGGCAGTAGAAGACCACTAATTGACTCACTTTCATTTGAAAGACTTTTTTATCCACCAGTAAAACAAAGCAGTTTCTCCATGTTCTTTCCATTAAGCATGCTTACACACACAGACACACACACAAACACAAACACATCCATCCACACACACACACACACACACACACACACACACACACAAAGACAAATATGTTTTCAATGTTTTTATGATGTGATATTGTGAAAATATCTTCATCTCCTCATCTTGAACAACTTTGCCTCAAGAATCACTAATGTCAATCAAACCGTTCATAATCATAATAAAAAAATAAAATATATACAAATATCATAATAAAACAAAAAACATCGTAATAAAAAAGATTGCTTCTTAAAGCATTTGTTTATTTCCCAATACTGAAAGCGAATTAAAAGATCATGCGTAATCCTGCTGCTCCCTCTAGTGGACAACAGTGGTATTATAGCTTTTTTTACAGTTGAAGTGTTTGAATGAATGAATGGGAATTAGTTTTTTTACTTATATCTCAGGAACCGAAAGGCGAAAAATTCTGAAACTCAGAGCATAGATAGTGCTTGAGGAGCCCTGTTGAATGAGACCATCAAGGTGTTTTTGGGCGATTGGGGCTGGGAGTTATGACTGTTATAAGGCATATCTGTTCGGGCTATTATCTCTGGAATGCCCAGGGCAAATAACACCACATTTGAATCGAAGCTAGCCAAGGACGCGCCCTTTCCAACGAGCTCTCACACAAGGTTCGGGGTGGTTTGGGTCGGGAGTTGCGGTCGTTCAAAGTCGGGGGTCCGCGGGCTTGCGATGCGCGGGGGGGGGCGCGCTCCCGAGGCCCGCGACGACACGTTTCGATCAAGAGCCCCGAGAGGTCCTCACCATCAAAATTTGAGCGCGCAACGACTTTCCGTTTTCGAGTTATGAATGAATTTGTATTTGGGGGCGTGGCTTAAATGCCGTTATACTTTCGTTTCATTTCATTCATTTACTTTCGTCCATTTCCATATCTCAGTGTAACACAATTGTCAATAGTAATACTCAATAGATGAGTTTTGACAAAATGTGATTGTAAATGTTAAAATAATGATTTTATAAAGTCTAAATATGAATTTTATAACAATATTAGGGAGTAGTATGATGAAATGACAGCAGGGGGCAGTAAAATACCACTTATTGGCTTAATATGTCATTATATTCATATAAAATCACCTTTTGAAGAAGTTAAACTTTTTTTCTGATAATTATTGATCTAGAGAGTTCAGAGAATTGTGCTGCACTGGTTTTGAACATTATGATATGAACATTATATGATAGAAGACACCATTTACAGCAAATACAGGCAATTTACCATAGGAAATATATGGTTTTAAAGCGTTTTAACAGTAATAGCGCCAACTATGGTCCGCTCTCCATAAAATTTTCCATGCTTCTTAAGCAGGTTATGACACATATGCTCATCAATTTTCGTGAAGTTCTGAGTTTTCGTTTAGGATTTATAGGCTTTTGAGTGCATTTTACCACGCCCATTTTCTAAATGACCCTGTTAGCCATGCGAAAAATGCAAAAGTTCAACTTTTTTTTGATAATTATTGACCTAGAGAGTCCATAGAATTGTCCTAGACTGGTTTGGTTCCGACCGGGCGAAAAACCTAGGACTAGTTCGCAAAAGTAGGTTTTTAACATAATTACGAATATTTAATGAACGGTTTGATTGACAGCAATGGTTCTTGAGGCAAAGTTGTTCAACAAGAGGAGATCTATCAAATGGTATGCATTTTGTGACAATAAGTGTAACACCACGTGATTACAGAGCCATAAAACTCGTTAGCGCCAACTAGTGGCCGATTTCTTTTAAAATTCTTACAGACCTCTAGGGCCATGAGTAGAACATGCCCACCGAGTTTCGTTCCGATCGGCCTCCGTTAACCTTGTCTAATAGGTGCTCAAACTTCATTGGCCGATGGCGGCCATGTTTTTTTAGATACGCCAATGTCCTCATACACATACATGACACCTTGGACCAAGACACTGCATACCAATTTTCAAGTCAATCGGACTAACGGTCAGGTGGTTAAAGCCTGTTTTATGTTTTTTTCATATTATAGCGCCACCATGTGGCCAATCGCCGCGATTTTTTTACTGTTACCTCATATTGAGCTCATACATATGTGTACCGAGTTTGGTGAAGATACCTCATTTACTTCTGGAGTTATAGCCATTTTAGTAAAATAGGCCCCTCCCACAACGTACGTTTTGGCGCCCCTTAGCGTCCGTGAATCGAAATTTCGACTTTTTTTCGATAATTATTGATCTTCAGTTTCTAGAGAACATTTCTGCACTGGTTTGGTTCCGATCGGGCGAAAAACCAGGGACTAGTTCGCAAAAGTAGGTTTTTGACAAAATTCAAAATGGCGGAAAATCTATCATGGCGGAAATGAAATCGGAGATATACGTTTTGTTCGTCAGGCATCCAGCTTTCCAATGATATAAGACACTTGAGTCTACGACATACGGTCTAGGAGTTATGAGCAGTTTCGCGCTTTTGGTCGCTATAGCGCCACCTATGGGCCATTCGAGGTCATAATTTGATAACCTCTCCTCGATTTTTGTACTACCATATGGCAAAGTTTCAAAGTTCCAGCTCTTACGGTTTGGGCTGCACGATGCGTTTTACGGCAGAAGAAAAATAATAATAAAAATCAGGACAATTACAATAGGGTTTCAGCACTTCGTGCTTGAACCCCTAATTAAAGCTGCAAGCAGCATTTATCGGGGTTCAAGCTTTTAAGGTCTTTAAGGTTTTTAAGCATCAAAAGTTATAAAGTTTTATTTAGCAAGCATGTAACCACTGACATAATAGATGGAAAAGACCATGTTCTAGCATGATTTACCATGATATACCACATTCTAGCATGATTTACCACAGTTTATCATGATTTACCATGGTTTACCATTATTTACCATGTTCTAGCATAGTTTACCATGATTTTATCTTAATTTACTTTGATTTACCATGTTTTAGCATGATTTACCATGATATACCACATTCTAGCATGATTTACCATAGTTTATCATGATTTACCATGGTTTACCATGATTTACCATGGTTTACCATGATTTACCATGAATTCATCTTAGTTTACCTTGATTTACCATGTTCTAGCATGATTTACCATGATTTTCCACATTCTAGCATGATTTACCATAGTTTATCATGATTTACCATGGTTTACCATGATTTACCCTGTTCTGGCATAGTTTACCATGAATTTATCTTAGTTTACCTTGATTTACCATGTTCTAGCATGGTTTACCATGATATGCCACATTCTAGCATGATTTACCAAAGTTTATCATGATAAACTTGGTTTACCATGATTTACCCTGTTCTAGCATAGTTTACAATGATTTACCATGATATACCACGTTGTAGAATGACATAACAGGATTCTAGCATGATTTACCTTGATACACCACATTCTAGTATTATTTACTATGATTTACAATGTTTCTAGCGTGATTTACCATGATTTACCAAATTACTAGCAAGTATGTGAAGTGTCAGTGCAAATGAAGCACTGACAAAATCTGATTGTGTTATAATAGTTATTGTTATATAAGTGATTTTTTAATGTCTAATTATGAATTCAAAAGCACATTTCAAAAGACTTCATTAATAAGTAGAATGGCCAGCAGAGGGCACTAGAAGACCATTATTGGCTCAGTTTCAGTTTAATCTTCATGATTTTCACCAGCTTTCTGCACTAAAGCAAACCAGTCTTTCCATGTTAACTCCATAATGCATGCTTACACACACACACACACACACACACACACACACACACACACACACACACACACACACACACACACACACACACACACAAATACTTTAACAGACGGATTTTGACTAAATGTAATTGTAAATGTTAAAATAATTATTTTATAAAGTCTAAATATGAATTATAGAAACAATATGACAAAATAACTATTTTAAACAGCAGGGGGCAGTAAAATACCACTTATTGGCTTAATATGCCATTGTATTCATATTATTTTCACCTTTTTAAACTGTTATAGAGTCAAATTTTGTCCGATCTGTCTGAAATTGTTCATGCTTGTTCAGAGTGATATTTCACATGTTCTGACTTGTTTTTAAGAAGATCTGAGCATCTTAAAAGATATAAGCTTTCGGGGACACTTGGTCAAGGCCACATTTTGAAGTGACCCTATTATAGCCATCCAAATGAAGTAGTTCAACTTTTTCTGATAATTACTGATCTAGAGAGTCCAGAGAATTGTACCAGGCAATGTACCATAGGAAATGTATGGTTTTAAAGCTTTTTAACAGTTATAGCGCCATCTATCGTCCGATCTCTATAAAATTTGGCATGCTTGTTAATGATGTTATGTCACATATGCACACCAATTTTCGTGAAGTTCTGAGTTTTTATTTGTGATTTATAGGCTTTTGAGTGTATTTTGGCACACCCATTTTATAAATGACCCTATTACAGCCACCCAAATGCAAAAGTTCAACTTTTTTTTGATAATTATTGATCTAGAGAGTCCAGAGAATTGTCCTAGACTGGTCTGGTTCTGATCGGGCGAAAAACCTAGGACTAGTTCGCAAAAGTAGGTTTTTAACATATTCATGAATATTTAATGAACTGTTTGATTGACAGCAATGGTTCTTGAGGCAAAGTTGTTCAGCATGAGCAGATCTATCAGATGATATGCATTTTGTGATGATAAGTGTAACACCACGTGATTACAGAGCCTTAAAACTCGTTAGCGCCAACTAGTGGCCGATTTCTTTCAAAATTCTTACAGACCTCTAGGGGCTTGAGCCGAACATGCCCACCGAGTTTCGTTCCGATCGGACTTCGTTAATAGGTGCTCAAACCTCATTGGCCAATGGCGGCCATGTTTTTCGAGATACGCCAATATCCTTTTAGACATACATGGCCCCTTGGGCCAAGACACTGCATACCAAATTTCAAGTCATTCGGAAAAACGGTCAGGTGTCTATACGTTTTTATTGTTTTATAGCGCCACCATGAGGCCAATCGACGCAATTTTTTTACTGTGACCCCAGACTGAACCCATACACATGTGTATCAAGTTTGGTTAAGCTATCTCATTTACTTTTTGAGTTATAGCCATTTTAGTAAAATAGGCTCCTCCCACAATGTTCATTTTATGCCCCCTAGCGACCATGAATAAAAATTTCGACTTTTTTTGGACAATTATTGATCTTCAGACTCCAGAGAACATTTCTGCACTGGTTTGGTTCCGATAGGGCAAAAAACCACAGACTAGTTCGCAAAAGTAGATTTTTGACAAAATTCAAAATGGCGGAAAATCTATCATGGCGGAAATGAAATCGGAGATATACGTTTTGTTCGTCAGGCGTCCAGCTTTCCAATGATATAAGACACTTGAGTCTACGACAAACGGTCTAGGAGTTATGAGCTGTTTCGCGCTTTTGGTTGCTATAGCGCCACCTATGGGCCAATCGGGGTCATAATCTCTAAACCTCTCCTCGATTTTTGTACTACCATCTGGCAAAGTTTCAATGCTCTAGCCCTTACGGTTTGGGCTGCACGATGCGTTTTACGGCAGAAGAATAATAATAATAATAATAATTAAAGCTGCAAGCAGCATTTAGCGGGGTTCAAGCATTTAGGGTCTTTAAGCACATAAGGCAGTTTAGTGAGTTGTCTGAGTTTTTGTTTAGGATTTACAGGCTTTTGAGTGTTTTTTGCCATACACATTTTCTAAATGATCCTGTTATGGCTACCCAATGGGTAAAGTTAAAGTTTTTATATAATTAATAATCTAGAGCTTCCAGAGAATTGTACTGCACTGGTATATTTCCGATCGGGCGAAAAACCTAGGACTAGTTCGCAAAAGTAGGTTTTTAACATAATCGCAAGTATTTAATGAACAAATTGATTGACAGCAGTAGTTCTTGAGGCAAAGTTGTTCAGTATGAGGAGATCTATCAAATGATATGCATCACGTGATTACATAGCCGTAAAACCTGTTAGCGTCAACTAGTGGCTGATTTTTCAAAATTCTTACAGACCTCTAGGGCCACGAGTCGAACATGCCCACCTAGTTTCGTTCTGATCGGCCTCCGTTAAGAGCAAACTAACAGCTTTGAATTAAAATGGTGAGGTATCCTGTTGTAAACATCAACCATGCCTGTTGACAGTTCTCTTTTGTGGGAAGGGAATGAAAAGTTCTCAAATCCGCAGCACAGCCTCAGACATAACATTTATATCCATGATCTGCCATTTTCACTATTGTCCTTGCTTGCTTCTTCACAATACCTGCAGATCTTCTGATGATTCGGCTGTGCAGGTCCACATTAACACTGCCTGGCCTAGAACATTGACTGGAAAATCCAAATTTGGGGGGTATAAATATTAATGATCCTGACTCCAACGTCACAGTCGGTGTTATGGTGGGATTCACTCATTTTTCTGCGGTCTTTTGCAAACAGGAGATTTACACATGAAGGAGGAAACAATGGTGTTTGAGGCTCACGGTATGTCAGTTCCATGTCCAGAACTCTTATCATTCAACTATGCCAAGATAAATACAGTTTTCAATTGTATGGCACCTTTAAAATAGATGATTAGTAATATAATGCTTACTTGGAGTCTGAAATGGCTTTAACAAAAGAAGAAAAATAGTCTTAGATTTCTGTTCATTCTAATCATGTACAAATAAAGTAGCACAGTAAGATTACATTTATTTGAATGCATTAGTGAGTGTGTGATTGTGCTGTGTGTGCAGCGTATCAATACTAAAAGTGAAGGTGTAGTTGATATCTTTGGTGATAATATCTGTAGTAATCATAAAAAAACAATTAAGAAATAAAGAATTAAAATTACAAATAATATTCTATTAAGATATGAGTTACAATAACATGATTTACAATAGTAATAATATCAATAATATATGCACAATACACACAGATTAGACTATCAGGTCTGTGTTTTACAAAAACATTAGTATTGCAGCCAATGTGAGTCTGTGGAATTTATAAACAGACAAAATATGATTTGAAATGTTATTTTAATGATTTTATTAAGTTTAAACAATATTTCAAATGGAAAAAAAATGAAAAATAATATTTTAGTGAGCAGAATGAACCAATGAGTGTTCTTCTTCTGGTGGTTAAAATGTAAATGAAAACAATAATACTTAAACAATAATACTTAATACACTAACCATGCTTGAACACACACATGCACACACATTTTTTTGTAGATGTAGATATTTAAAATAAAAGATAGGTAACAAAATGATAATTGCAAATCTCCTCTGTATAACACCATTTTCAGATTTCAAATTAATCACTGAGAGGCAGAATTGTTCAAACTGAGAGCTCAGTAAAAATGAAGTGATAAACTTTGACAAAACATGACTGTGTTATAATAGGTGATTTTCATGCAAGTAATTTTATATAGTCCAAAAACTAATGCAAAAGCACAGATGAAAATATTTTATTAAGTAGAATGTCCTGCAGAGGGCAGTAGAAGACCACTAATTGACTCACTTTCATTTGAAAGACTTTTTTATCCACCAGTAAAACAAAGCAGTTTCTCCATGTTCTTTCCATTAAGCATGCTTACACACACAGACACACACACAAACACAAACACATCCATCCACACACACACACACACACACACACACAAAGACAAATATGTTTTCAATGTTTTTATGATGTGATATTGTGAAAATATCTTCATCTCCTCATCTTGAACAACTTTGCCTCAAGAATCACTAATGTCAATCAAACCGTTCATAATCATAATAGAAAAATAAAATATATACAAATATCATAATAAAACAAAAAACATCGTAATAAAAAAGATTGCTTCTTAAAGCATTTGTTTATTTCCCAATACTGAAAGCGAATTAAAAGATCATGCGTAATCCTGCTGCTCCCTCTAGTGGACAACAGTGGTATTATAGCTTTTTTTACAGTTGAAGTGTTTGAATGAATGAATGGGAATTTGTTTTTTTACTTATATCTCAGGAACCAAAAGGCGAAAAATTCTGAAACTCAGAGCATAGATAGTGCTTGAGGAGCCCTGTTGAATGAGACCATCAAGGTGTTTTTGGGCGATTGGGGCTGGGAGTTATGACTGTTATAAGGCATATCTGTTCGGGCTATTATCTCTGGAATGCCCAGGGCAAATAACACCACATTTGAATCGAAGCTAGCCAAGGACGCGCCCTTTCCAACGAGCTCTCACACAAGGTTCGGGGTGGTTTGGGTCGGGAGTTGCGGTCGTTCAAAGTCGGGGGACCGCGGGCTTGCGATGTGCGGGGGGGCGCGCTCCCGAGGCCCGCGACGACACGTTTCGATCAAGAGCCCCGAGAGGTCCTCACCATCAAAATTTGAGCGCGTAACGACTTTCCGTTTTCGAGTTATGAATGAATTTGTATTTGGGGGCGTGGCTTAAATGCCGTTATACTTTCGTTTCATTTCATTCATTTACTTTCGTCCATTTCCATATCTCAGTGTAACACAATTGTCAATAGTAATACTCAATAGATGAGTTTTGACAAAATGTGATTGTAAATGTTCAAATAATGATTTTATAAAGTCTAAATATGAATTTTATAACAATATTAGGGAGTAGTATGATGAAATGACAGCAGGGGGCAGTAAAATACCACTTATTGGCTTAATATGTCATTATATTCATATAAAATCACCTTTTGAAGAAGTTAAACTTTTTTTCTGATAATTATTGATCTAGAGAGTTCAGAGAATTGTGCTGCACTGGTTTTGAACATTATGATATGAACATTATATGATAGAAGACACCATTTACAGCAAATACAGGCAATTTACCATAGGAAATATATGGTTTTAAAGCGTTTTAACAGTTATAGCGCCAACTATGGTCCGCTCTCCATAAAATTTTCCATGCTTCTTAAGCAGGTTATGACACATATGCTCATCAATTTTCGTGAAGTTCTGAGTTTTCGTTTAGGATTTATAGGCTTTTGAGTGCATTTTACCACGCCCATTTTCTAAATGACCCTGTTAGCCATGCGAAAAATGCAAAAGTTCAACTTTTTTTTGATAATTATTGACCTAGAGAGTCCATAGAATTGTCCTAGACTGGTTTGGTTCCGATCGGGCGAAAAACCTAGGACTAGTTCGCAAAAGTAGGGTTTTAACATAATTACGAATATTTAATGAACGGTTTGATTGACAGCAATGGTTCTTGAGGCAAAGTTGTTCAACAAGAGGAGATCTATCAAATGGTATCCATTTTGTGACAATAAGTGTAACACCACGTGATTACAGAGCCATAAATCTCGTTAGCGCCAACTAGTGGCCGATTTCTTTCAAAATTCTTACAGACCTCTAGGGCCATGAGTAGAACATGCCCACCGAGTTTCGTTCCGATCGGCCTCCGTTAACCTTGTCTAATAGGTGCTCAAACTTCATTGGCCGATGGCGGCCATGTTTTTTTAGATACGCCAATGTCCTCATACACATACATGACACCTTGGACCAAGACACTGCATACCAATTTTCAAGTCAATCGGACTAACGGTCAGGTGGTTAAAGCCTGTTTTATGTTTTTTTCATATTATAGCGCCACCATGTGGCAAATCGCCGCGATTTTTTTACTGTTACCTCATATTGAGCTCATACATATGTGTACCGAGTTTGGTGAAGATACCTCATTTACTTCTGGAGTTATAGCCATTTTAGTAAAATAGGCCCCTCCCACAACGTACGTTTTGGCGCCCCTTAGCGTCCGTGAATCGAAATTTCGACTTTTTTTCGATAATTATTGATCTTCAGTTTCTAGAGAACATTTCTGTACTGGTTTGGTTCCGATCGGGCGAAAAACCAGGGACTAGTTCGCAAAAGTAGGTTTTTGACAAAATTAAAAATGGCGGAAAATCTATCATGGCGGAAATGAAATCGGAGATATACGTTTTGTTCGTCAGGCGTCCAGCTTTCCAATGATATAAGACACTTGAGTCTACGACATACGGTCTAGGAGTTCTGAGCAGTTTCGCGCTTTTGGTTGCTATAGCGCCACCTATGGGCCAATCGGGGTCATAATTTGATAACCTCTCCTCGATTTTTGTACTACCATCTGGCAAAGTTTCAAGGTTCCAGCTCTTACGGTTTGGGCTGCACGATGCGTTTTACGGCAGAAGAAAAATAATAATAAAAATCAGGACAATTACAATAGGGTTTCAGCACTTCGTGCTTGAACCCCTAAAAATCCTTACAATTACAATAGGTGTTCAGCACTTCGTGCTTGAACCCCTAATAATAAAAATCTTTACAAATACAATAGGTGTTCAGCACTTCGTGCTTGAACCCCTAATTAAAGCTGCAAGCAGCATTTATCGGGGTTCAAGCAGTTAAGGCCTTTAAGGCCTTTAAGAACAAAAGCATCAAAAGTTATTAAGTTTTATTTAGCAAGCATTTAACCACTGACATATATGATGGAAAAGACCATTTACAGCCAATACAGGCCATTTAACATAGGAAATATATGGTTTTCAAAGCTTTTTGACAGGTATTGCACCTTTTTGCCTGAGTCTTCTTACAGTCTTGCCTGATCTCCACCACTTTTATTAGTAGTACTCAAAGTGTGCCCATATATTTGTGTCAAATTTGTTGTAAATATGTAATTTTGATAAGGAGTTTAGACAATTATATTCAGTGGCATAACGAGCCAACACACGGCATACGGCTCCTAAGATTGTGGCCAAAACTGGTACTGCAATCACTTTCAAATTACTGTAGAGCGGTGTATCCCCTCCCCTCCCCCTGACTCGAGGTTGCCAGATAGGCTGCAGGATCCAGCAGGAACGTAGGCTGCTACGTAGCTGTGGTAACTAGAGCAGAACTGGAAACCCTGAGGCCGAAACACTACTGACTTCGTGATTGGTAGATAGGTGGAGGGTGGCGCTTCAGGCCAAAACACAACATGACAACATCAACATCAGTTGAGGGCTGCAACTTCAATTTTAAAATGACAATATTCTGCCCGGACTACTGTTGTCAGTGATATAAGTATTTGAAATGAACATGATTTCTTAATGTCTAGTGATATATCAGGGCCATTTTATGATTAATTGAAATACATTTCTTACATACAGCTCCTTTAAGTAGGATTATCAAGGCGGGCCCCTTGATGACGCAATTGATGACATTGATGACGCAATGTCAGTGAGTAGGCTACCATAAATAGGGCAGGATATGATCATACACAGCATATAAGAGATGAGATGACTAACAAAATCAGGAGGAGCCTATGCTCACCAAAAAACCAAAAAACCAAAAAAACACTGGTGATAGCGCACCATAACACATTGTTAGGCCTAGGTCCAAATACATAAAAAAGATGCTCTCTTACATTATAGCGGGATTTTCCGGGCTTTCCTATGTGCAACTGCAAAGTTGTCGATTAGATCAGGATTGTGCGCACGGGCATTCTCAATTGACCATTTGCAGGGAGTATGATTGACAGGCGATCTGACTAATCATAATCCGCCATTTTGTCCCACAAAGCAGTCAGGAGAGTTAGTAGATTAACATTGGAGGATTTAAATTTGAAAAACAAAGTGTACTGACGTCTTGGCACTTTAAAACAACATTCCTTTTATGTTCATTCATGTTTATTTGAATGCTATAAATTAACTAGAAGGAAGAGATGATTGGTTCACGAGCAGCTTTAACTGAGCCTCGAGTCTACAGCGATCTGTCAGACACATTAAAGAGTCACAAAACAGTATTTATTGTTTAAATGTCTCTAAAAAGTGACTACATTTGAAAGGTGAGACTTTTGCCGCTTTTCCATTAACAGTACCAGCTCAACTCGAGTCGACTCGACTCGACTCGGCTCGCTTTTCGCTCCGTTTTCCATTGCAGATAGTACCTCCACAATAGTACCTGGTCGTCATAGCGACGCCGCAGGAAACTGCTGTGACTTAATCTTCTACGCGAGATACATCCGCTGCCACACACACAGGACAAAGGAGGAAATCGAGTGTATGCTGTTTTTGGATGTTTTTGTTTTTGCTGTTTTTTATTCAGGATACTCCGTCTGGCGCGTGCAATGATGACGCAGTTAATAGTGACGATTCTCTCTGACCAGTCAGCAGTCTGCCGTGTTTTCACGTCACATTTTAGTATCGCCTCAGCTCGCCCCAGCTCGCTTAGAACCTCGCCGGAGGTGGTACGAAAAAAAGTACCTGGAAGCAGGTACAGGTACAACTTTTACACAGTGGAAAAAGTACACTGTGTTATACTGTGTAGTGGAAAAGCGCCATTTGTTTCATATCAAAAGTACTTGTCTGTCAGCGCGCAGTCTCCTCTCTGATCCGCAATGTATTTTTCACTGCGTGAGAACTTGGTGTGGTGTGAGAGTGGCGTCGCTTGTCAGACATAGCAACAGTAACTAAAGTGGGCGGGTCTTTGCGAATGGTCATTGACAGTATGGACGGGGATTCGCCAGTCCCAATTCAAAACAAATTTCATCACAATCCATCATTGTTCGTTTCAAACATGTGAGAGCATCAAAATGATCCATGGGTGAAATTGATTGGGTTTAATTTTTTTTTTTTGTCAGTTCCTATCATAATTTTAACATTTTGGCGTTATTGTTTAGCTATTTACCTATGTTTTCAAATTTCCTTTGTTTTTTTGTTGTTGTCTCGATCGGACTAACGGCTTTGAAGATAAACACAATTTTTTAAAGCTCTAAATGACACTTACAAAAACCATAAGGCGAAACCTGGCATGTTTGGTATTGTTGGACTCGGCAAGGATTCAGGAGTCTTAGGAGGTCACTCCTGTGAAAAAACACTGGCATTGTGTCAATGACGTATACTGAGTTTTTTGAGATACACCAATGTTCTCATAGACTATCATGGCACCCTGGACAAAGACACTGCGTGCCAATTTTCAGTAGACTAACAGTTGGGTGCGCTTATAGCTATGTTCATGATTTTTTTCACTGTTATAGCGCCAACAATTGGCCAATTGTCACGATTTGTTTCATGTCAACTCAGATTGAGCTTATGAACATGTGTCCCAAGTTTAGCGAAAATATCTCTTTCCGCTCACAAGTTATAACCATTTTATAGTGCCACCAAGTGGACAATTGTCATGATTTTTTTTCACATGACCTCAGAATGAGCTCATGAACATGTGTCCCAAGTTTTGCGAAAATATCTCTTTCCGTTCACAAGTTATAACCGTTTTATAGTGCCACCAAGTGGCCAATTGTTGCGATTTTTTTCAAGTGATCTCAGATTGAGCTCAGGAAGATGTACCCCAAGTTTAGCAAAAAAATATCTTTCCGTTCACAATTTATAACCGTTTTAGTAAAAGTGGCCCTGCTGCCATCAAATATTTTGGTTCCCCTTATCAACCGTTAATTGAAATTTTGAAATGTTTGGATGATTATTGATTGTCAGACTCCAGAGAATATTCCTGCAGTGGTTTGGTTCCGATCGGGCCAAAAACCTAGGAGAAGTTCGCAAAAATAGGTTTTTCAAAAAAATGCAATTTACTCGAAATTGGCGCCTGAAGGGCGAGCAAATCGGAGATAGCCATTTTGTCCGCCTTGAGCCAAGGATTCCAACGATATAAGACACTTGATCCTGGGACAAACGGTCTAAGAGTTGTGAGCGATTTAGTACTTTTGGTTGCTGTAGCGCCACCTATGGGCCAATTGGGGTCATACTCTGATAGGTTGTCCCCAAATTGAGGCCTACCATCTGGCCAGGTTTCACGTCTCTAGGCCTTACGGTTTGTCCTGCACGATGCGTTTTACGAATCCTTACAATTACAATAGGGTTTCAGCATTTCATGCTTGAACCCCTAATAAGAATGAAGGCTTTTTGCCAGTTATAGCGCCACCTATGGTCCGATCTCCATGAAACTCTGCATGCTTCCTCACCATGTTCTGACACATATGCTCATCAATTTTTGTGAAGTTCTGAGTTTTCATTTGGGATTTATAGGCTTTTTAGTGTATTTTGCCACGCCCCTTTTCTAAATGACCCTGTTACAGCCACCCAAATGCAAAAGTTCAACTTTTTTTCGATAATTATTGATCTAGAGAGTCCAGAGAATTGTCCTAGACTGGTTTGGTTCCGATCGGGCCAAAAACCAGGGACTAGTTCGCAAAAGTAGGTTTTGGACAAAATCCGACATAGCAGAAAATTTTCCCTGCCTACATCCAAATCGGAGATAGCCATTTTGTCCGCCTTGAGCCAAGGATTCCAACGATATAAGACACTTGATCCTGGGACAAACGGTCTAAGAGTTGTGAGCGATTTAGTACTTTTGGTTGCTGTAGCGCCACCTATGGGCCAATTGGGGTCATACTCTGATAGGTTGTCCCCAAATTGAGGCCTACCATCTGGCCAGGTTTCACGTCTCTAGGCCTTACGGTTTGTCCTGCACGATGCGTTTTACGAATCCTTACAATTACAATAGGGTTTCAGCATTTCATGCTTGAACCCCTAATAAGAATGAAGGCTTTTTGCCAGTTATAGCGCCACCTATGGTCCGATCTCCATGAAACTCTGCATGCTTCCTCACCATGTTCTGACACATATGCTCATCAATTTTTGTGAAGTTCTGAGTTTTCATTTGGGATTTATAGGCTTTTTAGTGTATTTTGCCACGCCCCTTTTCTAAATGACCCTGTTACAGCCACCCAAATGCAAAAGTTCAACTTTTTTTCGATAATTATTGATCTAGAGAGTCCAGAGAATTGTCCTAGACTGGTTTGGTTCCGATCGGGCCAAAAACCAGGGACTAGTTCGCAAAAGTAGGTTTTGGACAAAATCCGACATAGCAGAAAATTTTCCCTGCCTACATCCAAATCGGAGATAGCCATTTTGTCCGCCTTGAGCCAAGGATTCCAACGATATAAGACACTTGATCCTGGGACAAACGGTCTAAGAGTTGTGAGCGATTTAGTACTTTTGGTTGCTGTAGCGCCACCTATGGGCCAATTGGGGTCATACTCTGATAGGTTGTCCCCAAATTGAGGCCTACCATCTGGCCAGGTTTCACGTCTCTAGGCCTTACGGTTTGTCCTGCACGATGCGTTTTACGAATCCTTACAATTACAATAGGGTTTCAGCATTTCATGCTTGAACCCCTAATAAGAATGAAGGCTTTTTGCCAGTTATAGCGCCACCTATGGTCCGATCTCCATGAAACTCTGCATGCTTCCTCACCATGTTCTGACACATATGCTCATCAATTTTTGTGAAGTTCTGAGTTTTCATTTGGGATTTATAGGCTTTTTAGTGTATTTTGCCACGCCCCTTTTCTAAATGACCCTGTTACAGCCACCCAAATGCAAAAGTTCAACTTTTTTTCGATAATTATTGATCTAGAGAGTCCAGAGAATTGTCCTAGACTGGTTTGGTTCCGATCGGGCCAAAAACCAGGGACTAGTTCGCAAAAGTAGGTTTTGGACAAAATCCGACATAGCAGAAAATTTTCCCTGCCTACATCCAAATCGGAGATAGCCATTTTGTCCGCCTTGAGCCAAGGATTCCAACGATATAAGACACTTGATCCTGGGACAAACGGTCTAAGAGTTGTGAGCGATTTAGTACTTTTGGTTGCTGTAGCGCCACCTATGGGCCAATTGGGGTCATACTCTGATAGGTTGTCCCCAAATTGAGGCCTACCATCTGGCCAGGTTTCACGTCTCTAGGCCTTACGGTTTGTCCTGCACGATGCGTTTTACGAATCCTTACAATTACAATAGGGTTTCAGCATTTCATGCTTGAACCCCTAATAAGAATGAAGGCTTTTTGCCAGTTATAGCGCCACCTATGGTCCGATCTCCATGAAACTCTGCATGCTTCCTCACCATGTTCTGACACATATGCTCATCAATTTTTGTGAAGTTCTGAGTTTTCATTTGGGATTTATAGGCTTTTTAGTGTATTTTGCCACGCCCCTTTTCTAAATGACCCTGTTACAGCCACCCAAATGCAAAAGTTCAACTTTTTTTCGATAATTATTGATCTAGAGAGTCCAGAGAATTGTCCTAGACTGGTTTGGTTCCGATCGGGCCAAAAACCAGGGACTAGTTCGCAAAAGTAGGTTTTGGACAAAATCCGACATAGCAGAAAATTTTCCCTGCCTACATCCAAATCGGAGATAGCCATTTTGTCCGCCTTGAGCCAAGGATTCCAACGATATAAGACACTTGATCCTGGGACAAACGGTCTAAGAGTTGTGAGCGATTTAGTACTTTTGGTTGCTGTAGCGCCACCTATGGGCCAATTGGGGTCATACTCTGATAGGTTGTCCCCAAATTGAGGCCTACCATCTGGCCAGGTTTCACGTCTCTAGGCCTTACGGTTTGTCCTGCACGATGCGTTTTACGAATCCTTACAATTACAATAGGGTTTCAGCATTTCATGCTTGAACCCCTAATAAGAATGAAGGCTTTTTGCCAGTTATAGCGCCACCTATGGTCCGATCTCCATGAAACTCTGCATGCTTCCTCACCATGTTCTGACACATATGCTCATCAATTTTTGTGAAGTTCTGAGTTTTCATTTGGGATTTATAGGCTTTTTAGTGTATTTTGCCACGCCCCTTTTCTAAATGACCCTGTTACAGCCACCCAAATGCAAAAGTTCAACTTTTTTTCGATAATTATTGATCTAGAGAGTCCAGAGAATTGTCCTAGACTGGTTTGGTTCCGATCGGGCCAAAAACCAGGGACTAGTTCGCAAAAGTAGGTTTTGGACAAAATCCGACATAGCAGAAAATTTTCCCTGCCTACATCCAAATCGGAGATAGCCATTTTGTCCGCCTTGAGCCAAGGATTCCAACGATATAAGACACTTGATCCTGGGACAAACGGTCTAAGAGTTGTGAGCGATTTAGTACTTTTGGTTGCTGTAGCGCCACCTATGGGCCAATTGGGGTCATACTCTGATAGGTTGTCCCCAAATTGAGGCCTACCATCTGGCCAGGTTTCACGTCTCTAGGCCTTACGGTTTGTCCTGCACGATGCGTTTTACGAATCCTTACAATTACAATAGGGTTTCAGCATTTCATGCTTGAACCCCTAATAAGAATGAAGGCTTTTTGCCAGTTATAGCGCCACCTATGGTCCGATCTCCATGAAACTCTGCATGCTTCCTCACCATGTTCTGACAAATATGCTCATCAATTTTTGTGAAGTTCTGAGTTTTCATTTGGGATTTATAGGCTTTTTAGTGTATTTTGCCACGCCCCTTTTCTAAATGACCCTGTTACAGCCACCCAAATGCAAAAGTTCAACTTTTTTTCGATAATTATTGATCTAGAGAGTCCAGAGAATTGTCCTAGACTGGTTTGGTTCCGATCGGGCCAAAAACCAGGGACTAGTTCGCAAAAGTAGGTTTTGGACAAAATCCGACATAGCAGAAAATTTTCCCTGCCTACATCCAAATCGGAGATAGCCATTTTGTCCGCCTTGAGCCAAGGATTCCAACGATATAAGACACTTGATCCTGGGACAAACGGTCTAAGAGTTGTGAGCGATTTAGTACTTTTGGTTGCTGTAGCGCCACCTATGGGCCAATTGGGGTCATACTCTGATAGGTTGTCCCCAAATTGAGGCCTACCATCTGGCCAGGTTTCACGTCTCTAGGCCTTACGGTTTGTCCTGCACGATGCGTTTTACGAATCCTTACAATTACAATAGGGTTTCAGCATTTCATGCTTGAACCCCTAATAATAATAATAATAAAAATCAGTACAAATACAATAGGTGTTCAGCACTTCGTGCTTGAACCCCTAAAAATCAGTACAATTACAATAGGGTTTCAGCACTTCGTGCTTGAACCCCTAACAAACTCAAATTAC
The DNA here is from genome assembly GCF_965113295.1 of Leuciscus leuciscus. Classification (NCBI taxonomy): domain Eukaryota; kingdom Metazoa; phylum Chordata; class Actinopteri; order Cypriniformes; family Leuciscidae; genus Leuciscus; species Leuciscus leuciscus. Next base: position 13,707,924 of record NC_138739.1, read on the forward strand.
TTTAGTCTATTAGAATAAAAATACATATTTTCACAGAGGGTTATAGTAAATCACACCAGCAGTCAGCAGAACAACAACATATATTCCTGCTATAGGAACTGAAGACAGACCTGAAGCCGTAATGATAAATGGATACAATGAATTATTATTGACTGTATTTACTGTCACGTCATCTCAAATTCATTCTCCATATTGAGTGGCGCCATCTGGTGAGTTTTGAATAACAGCAGCTAAAACAGTATTACAGCACAATGCAACAGGTTACTTTAAGATCAAGAGTCATGTGACATAGTGTGAAAATTGTGACACTTGATGTGCATGTGAAGGTGATAGATGATCTCAGTTATGTTTTAATACTGAGACAGAGCTCACGTTTTCATTTATTAGATCGATGTAACTAAATATTCAACTGTATTTTAACATCCTCAAAGGAAAATGTTGTGAATTACTAAATTATACTTACTAATGACAGAAACATTGAAGCACTTAAAACTGTGAAATAGTTTTTATTCTACATAAAGATTGTGGGTAAGAAAAATGACTGGACTCATAATGTATCAACTTTCTCCTTCCAACCAACCAATTTGAAAAAAGAAAAGAAAAAGAAACACATTCTAAACTTTTGAACAGTTAAATATGATAATTGTGTTACTGTTTCTCTCCCTCTGTGTCAAACAGTTGCTCATCTTGTTTGTTTTTTCTCCAGTAGATTAAAGAGTTTAAACAACTCTGACAGTATCAGGACAGGAATAAGCTCTTCACCTACAAACTAAACACTCATGCACTGAAAACACATTCTCACCTGCAAGATGTTTGTCCACCAACAGACAAAACCACATTTCTGTAGAAAACCGACCTCAGGAGTTTCAGTCTGACTCAGAAGATGAACTTCAATAAAACTGCACTGTGAAGTGGCAGACGATTTTATCTATGTACTTTGGGTTTTTCCAGTCACTAAAATTTAGACAAAATATACATCATTTTAAAATCACTAGAGTTAGGCTTTCTAGCAATCTCACCTCATATAAGACAGCCGCTCAACAGTCTGTGGTCGTCATTGTCTGATTCTCCTTTTCATGATGGGCCATAAATTATCAGCAATAGACAGATCTGGACTGCAGGTGTAGAGTGTGTAAGAAACCACTCTGTTGTAACACGTGCAGAATGATCGTCTAACCATAGACTTCCCAGGAGCAATGTCATCTTGATGGCTGTATGTGCAATACCAACACCTCTCCTCCACGTCAATGATACCGTCACGAATATGCACTGATGCACCACCGTACCATTACAGATGTTTGCTTTTGCATCTGTCTCTGATGAAAGTATGGATCGTCACTTTCGTCTTTGGGACTGAGAACTCAATGTCGGTTTTTTAGAAACATCTTTGCAATTTAGCCATGACAGTAATCTTTTCACTTTCATTTTGCCTCTGTCCCAACTTTTTTTGGAGTGTGTTGCTGCCATCAAAATCAAAATGTGTTTATATTTACCAAATACAATTAGGTTGGTCAGTGGAAACATTGGAAATCTTTTCTTTTTGGCAGTTAAATAAAGGTTCAAGAGAATTAATAAAATCACATATTTAGTTTGTACTGCATTTTACAAAATGTCCCATCTTTTCTGGAAATGGGGTCACTGAGGTGGTATCTTTTCAAAAGGTACTAATAACTTCAGAAATTGAACTAAAATGAGTATTCTTATGATTGCTTTGAACAATTTAGACTGAGTTCAACAAACATTAAATTACTTTTTCATAAACGTAAACATTTTTTTAAATAAAACGTCTCTGTTACTAACGTAACCTCGGTTCCCTGAGAGAGGAGAAGTTTTCCCATAGCGTAAGCTACTCATGCAATACAAGAGACCTCTTGAAAGGGAAATGTACACTGTAACGGATTTCTGTAATTTGAACAGTATTTTACTGTAATATGTACAGTAAGATACTGTAAAATATGTATACAGTATGTTACTGTAAACAGCAAAGGATTATGGGAAAATATAGGGTCACTACTGTAATTCTTCACTACTGTAAATCAATGTACAGTAGTGAACTTGCCCGCGAAAAACTGACCAATGGCAAGAGGGATTTCTTTTCAAGTGTTTTTTTGAGGGGTGAAGTGGCAGTTAATGCACGGACAAAAGATCATGTAACTCACCAAAAAGGTTAGTATATAATTTCTATTTTATGTAAAATAAACATTTTCAAATGTTTTTACTTATGTTAACAGCAAACTAACATGATGTATCGTTTTGTTTTCGTCTGAATGGTTTTAGTGTCTTTTTTTCCTGACTGTCGTCAGAATGGTTTTTTTGGTGCCTTTATTACTGTCTTTTTTCCTGACTGTCGGCCGGGTCGCTGTCACGGTGATAATATTAACTGGTGAGTAAGTTAAGTTCACCTATATTAGCCGAAATATTCTTTAGTTAAAACTATAAAAAATAATGGTTGTGTGTTCCTCTGCCTCTTTAACGCAAGTTCCCAGCTAACAGGGGACGTCCCCCGGACTTTTCGAACGTCCCCTTAGGTCCGCATTAGGTCCGCTTTGCAACGTTCCCGAGCGGACGTTCGGAGGACGTCCGCATTTGGTCCGCTTTGTAACGTTCCCGAGCGGACCTTCGGAGGACGTCCGTATTTGGTCCGCTTTGTAACGTTCCCGAGCGGACCTTCGGAGGACGTCCGTATTTGGTCCGCTTTGTAACGTTCCCGAGCGGACCTTCGGAGGACGTCCGTATTTGGGTCCGCTTTGTAACGTTCGCTGATGGAAGTTCTGATGACATTTGTCCGGGCCATGTTTGCGAACGTCTATTTCGTCCCTCACCTGCCATTTCCATGACAACACAATCCAGTCGCCCATGCCTTTGATTTTTATCATTAGACCGGACATCTTGCAACTCAGACAAACGAATAATTAAACTAAAATATAAACCAATATTGGATGGGGATTTGTTTATCCATTAAATTAACTGTGATAATGGATTTTATCTAAAAACCATGTTTTTTTGTTTTGCAGATTGACAGTTTTATAACTGCAAATAAACTATAGTAAAACTATTATTTGAATTAATTGTAAAATTAAGTTAATGTTAAAAATGTTAGTGTTTTAATTTTAATGTTAAGATAATAACTTTCATGTTACTTATAACTTCTATCACTAATTAAAGATGTAATCAAATCACGAGTCTGTTTTCAGCCAATATAATTTAAACATCAAAAACATGAGAAGTGATTCAATTGAATAGCCTACAATTTATTATTCCGCATGAAGAAAATAAGGTTGAATCTCAGGAGCTCTAAAATAATGCATCGACTTCACATGATGAATGCAGCCAAGGAAAATGCGAAGAATGGAAAAGCACATTGCTGGAAAGAAAGTGGAAAATAACACAGGTAAGACAAATAAAAGTATCCTAATTTAGGCTACCTGTAAAAATGTTGGTCAGGCGATCGAATGACTGGTTTTATTCAAAATAAGTTATTTTAGGAAAAATATTATTCTAATTATTGCACTTAAGACTGATAGCACATTGCATTTCAAATAACAAAAAAAAAGTGTCATATAGCTGGCCCACACTATAATTTTGGCAGAATATGCCTTCCATAACCAGGCTTGGGAGGGTTACTTTAAAAATGTATTCCGTTACAGTTACAAATTACTTCATGAAAAAAGTATTCAGTAACGTAATCCAAGTACCACAATATGAAAGTAATGTAATCTGATTACTTTTGGATTACTTCAAGGTCACATATATAAAGTCAAGCAATAAAAAAAATAAAAAAAATTGAAAACCTTTTATTTATTAAGAATTTGGTCCGGTGTAAAATATTAGCAAAATATAAACTATTTATGAAAATGTCATATAGCTGTAAGTAACTATGTTGTAGCTAAAAACCTATTAAAACGAAGCAATCATGTCTCATTTCCACAACTTGGGAACACACAGCCCTGAATATTTATGTAAATGGCTATACAGACATCTAGTGGCTACTGTATGGTATTACAGATTATTTTTGTTTTATTTTTAACTAACATGTACAAGGAAAAAACAAAAAACAACATTTTAAATTTCTACACAATCTAAATATTAGTTTATTTTAAAATAGGCCTAGGCTACATGTTGACTAAAGCCGTGATCGTTCTTAATTTGCCTGACTAAACTCGGGGCGTTGGCAGTGGGAGTTCCCCTACGTTACCTAGACAGCGAACATCCTGTTAAGTGAGAAGAGATTAAGAAAGGACATTTTGGTACAACCATGTTGTTTGCATTTTCTTCTTTGAAAACAAAATGTCAGCGGAATTTCCATTAATTGACAGCGTTTTTGTCCCGCGGGCAACGTTTCTACTGGCATCAGTGATTCATTCAGCGTCTGAGGAGATTGTAGACAGCTGTTATTTGCACATGCACCAGCGGGTGGCACACGTGAGTCATTACTGTCAACAGAATCAGGAACTACTGTATAATCAAGCAGCGCTTAATATAGTGTTATTATGCCAAAATACTGATTTATTAAGTTTTAAATTAAACCATTGTAATCCTGAAAGTATTCCCCCTTTTTTCAAAATGTAACTATAATCTGATTACAACGTTTTTTGACGTAACTGTAACCAATTACAGTTACTGGATTTTTGTATCCTGATTACATAACGCCGTTACATGTATTCCGTTACTCCCCAACCCTGTCCATAACACACTAGCAAGTGACGATCAAATGCACCTAAGCGAGTGACGTCATTCATTATGGCACGCAGCATGTATCCGTGTATCCATGGCAACGCTCAGCTGCGTAGTGACAGTTAACGGTCCTCCTCAGACGCGGCCTTGTGTTTTCTCTTTCGACAGTCTAAAAGGTATTTTTAATTTTTAGATTAGTATATATTAGTTATCGTAACCACTATACATCATTACATATTATGAAAATTTGACCTTTTAAAACGTTTGCTGAAGTTGTCCGCCGTGTAAGTTGCCACTGCTAACCGTTATGCTAACACTACGAAACTAACGTTAAATGTTGCTGAAATGAGACGACGTTATTTTTCACATATTCATATATAGACATATAAAATCATAACACTACTGAATGTGTTAATTTTGTTGTTTTAGATGCCAGGGGAAGAATTGCCAACGGACTAACCTCACAGCTGACCGACCGAGACACACACACACACACACACACACACACACGGAAAGAGCACAACACCTTTACAATTGTTCAAATAAATACTTTGTTCCTTACAACGTGTCTGTTTTCTTTGGTTAGCCAGAAGTAAAATAAAATTAAATGATACAAGGATGTTAAAAGGACTTCTAATGAACGTTCTGTAAAGGTCCCCGAATGTTTTCCAAACGTCCCACTAAGGTCCCTCGGGACGTCGCACGACGGTCCTGCAAACGTCCTGCGAAGGTCCCCTGCGACGTCCTGCGAACGTCCCCCGCGACGTCCTGCTAACGTTTAAAGAACCCTACACGAAGACGTCCAGAGGACGTTCGCAGAGGACGTTCAGGGACGTTCTAGGGACGTCTTTTTGTTAGCTGGGTTAGCTCATCAGGCGGGCGGAGTCGACGGTAACGTTAACCGAGCTAACAGCGAACTCAACGTGAAATACTGAGGTAAAGTGAGATAGACGAAACCCTTGTTAAAGTGCGGGTTTTAAACAATATTTTCACGTAGGCCTATATGATTTATTTTCAGGTTTGTGATCTGGATAATGCCATCTGCAACGATGGAGTGTGTTGGAGCCTTTTCATTGTGATAACATCAACTGGTATGTAACGTTATGGTCAACTTCACCTAAATTAGCCGAAGTAAACTTATTAAACAGAGAAGCATAATAACTTTGGTATGTTCTGTCTCCTCTTTCACAACTTTTTGGCAGATGTACAGCGTAAATACTGAGTAAAACTTAGTTAAAGGGATAACGTAGTACACCTTAAACAGAAAATTATGTATGTCATCATTTACTCGCCCACAACGTGTTCTAAACCTGCATGAAGTTCTTTCGTCTGAACATTTATGTAAAATAAGATATTATTAAGATATAAAATAAGATATTTTGAATAATGTTGGTAAATAGTGGCTGGTCCGCATGGACTTCTATAATAGAAAAAATACTTTGGATGTCAATGGGGACCAGTAACTGTTTGGTTGCTTATGTTCTTTAAAATATCTTCTTTTGTATACAGCACATTAAATAATTTAATGGAAGTTATGAACAAGTTGAGGGTGAGTAAATGGTGACAGAATTTACAATTTTGAGTAAACTAACCCTTTATCCAACACCATTGTTAATTTCATCTTTTGTTTTATTTTCAAGTTTGTGGTCTGAATTATGTCGTCTGAAATGTCGGAGGTGTATTTTGGAGTCTTTTTTGTGATTGCCTTCGTAATGGTGATAACATCTACAGGTGAGTAAGATGACATCAACTAAATTAGCTGAAGTATGCATTAGTTAAGCAGGCAAACATGTTCTTTTCTGTTCTTTATTTTGAATTTGCAGCGGCCATTCCCTCCGGACTGTACATCACTGCTGACGCTCTCCACTAATACACAGAACGGGTTGACGTTGGAGGAGGAAGAGGAGAAGGAGGAGGAAAGGGTTAGCAATATACCATTATCAATATAGCAAAGTTTTGCTAACTAATATTTTTAATGTTGTTTAATTGATTAAAAACTATAAACACCATACAACATTATATCTTACCTCATCTTCACCCCACATGTTATTGTTGTTAGTAATAAGTTCTGTTATTGTATTTTAGTTTTTTTTTCTGTAAACTATAACACTAAAAGGCTGCTGTGACTTTATCTGTTTCAGGAGAGTCTGTTCTCAAAGCAAAAACATGGATGCTGACAATGAAGGGCAGAATCATCATCCAGTTACAACTGCTAACAGACGACTCTTCAGCATTAGCTGTCTATTTTGTCGAATGCAGAATCAGGTAAACCAATATATATATATATTTTTTTTTTACATTACATTACATTTACATGCATGCATTTGGAAGTCACTTTTATCCAAAGCAACTTACATTGTATTAAGTTTAATTTAAATGATCCATTCCCTGGAAATCTAAGCTACAGGAATATTGAAAAAGAATGAAGCTTTAATGATTTTAATGTAATGTATTATGGGGTAATACCATCCCTGTAGGTTAGGGGTGGAAATTGGCAAAAATTTGATGATTCGATAGTATTGCGATATTTGGGCCACAATTCAATATTATTGCGCTTCCTAACATTGCGATACAGCAAGTATTGCGATTCGATTCTGCGATATATTGCGATTCATGTCCCCCATATTATTCAAAGACATTACAAAAAATAAGACTGCTCAACTCACTACAAATGTCACATTAAATCTGTGAACATCTTCTACACATTTACTGGAGGCTAGTGCAAAAACTTTGTCCTTGAACATTCAGGACACAGGACCTTATTACAGAACGTAATTATATGAACGCGTCACCACCGCATTAGCACCAAAAACATGGAGATTTTATTTTAGAGAATAATTACACAACCTATTCGATATACTATAATTCTATAATTAAATAAACTAATCGAATATCCAAAAATTGTGACTCATCCCTGCATTTAATACCTTGTTTTTTTCCCAAAATCTTCACTTACGTCTCGATTTTCGAAGGGGATTATAAACGTTTCTTCCTTGGTTCGCTTTTATTTAGGCCTATTACATTCACATTCTTTACTGTGGTAAAGTAGAAAAACGTTGTAGGACAGATAGCCTACATTTTTACTTGCACGTCAGATTCATTTCAACACAGTTTTTGCTTGTTATTAGACATGTACGGCGCGTCAAGTTTATTTGATTTTTAGTTTCGCTCTCTTTGGCAGCGCAATTTCAAACATAGCTTAAATGTCTTGCCCTTGTGGAAGATTAAATTCACTTTTCATACCTTTTACAACAAGTAGAAAACATGAAGATATCAGAAAATAGATCGATGGTCTCTTTCCTCCTCGTGTCATCCCTCTCAAAGCACAGAGCGGTATGGCTTCATGTGGAATCACGTGTCTTTGTGTGGAAGTATTAAACGAAAGTTTTTTTTTTTTTATATAGATTTAACTTTTCTATTATGTAAGTTTCTAATATTTACTGATATGTATTTGAATGCTTTACAGGCTTTGTGTTGCTTCTTTGACGGAATTGCTCAAATAAAGACTTTTTTGCTCGAATAAACTACATTTTTTTATTTCAATTTTCATAATAACCCCCCAACCACTGCAGGTAGTTGGTCCATTACCACCGCAGTGATAAAAAAAACTGCCACCGTCACAGCCTTATAACCTATATTGGAATAATTTGCGCTACTGTATCAATATAATTGCGTGCGCAAAATATCGCGACACTGAACAGAATCGATTTTTCCCCCACCACTACTGTAGGTGGATTCAGAATCAGATGTAGTGCTTTTATTAACGCCAAAGTACATGCAGCATCAAGTTTGAGGGTTAGGGAAAATTCTGCCAACACCGGTCTGAAAAAATTATATATTTTTTCCCTGCTTGTGTTTGCAGGTTCATTCTGAGAGTCAACCCTGATGGCACCAAACACCAAAGGCACAGATCAGATGGAAATCTGGAAAGGTCCAAAGAAAAGCATCAGCCTGAAACCCTCAGTGTTTCTCATCAGAGAGGTTGTCAACTTTGACTGGCAAAATTACTGAAATGTAACAACACAACACTGACTTTGACTGTATTTTATTGTTTTAAGGCCTGTTTTGCTTTTCAGTGTGTGTACGTTTTTGCCATGCTACAGATATAAATGGTCACCAGGAGATTAATTCTATGGACTTTGGAGATGTTGCCTTTTTTTTTCTTCAGCTAGTGGCTCCTAAAGGTCAAGATTTGTAATTTGTACTTCTAAAACAAAATGTTCAACGATTAAAAAGAATATTATAAGGACAAATGTTTGTGAGTTATTGTGATTTTTTGGGGGGTGGGGTAAACATAAATTAAAAAAAGAAAATTTAAATGAAAAAAACTAACAAAAAACAATACTAATACTGTAAATGAAAATACGGTAATAATACTGTAAATGCAAGTACAGTAAATGATACAGTATACTGTAAGTGAAAATACAGTAATAATACTGTAAATGCAATTACAGTAAATGGTACAGTATACTGTAAGTGAAAATACAGTAATAATACTGTAAAACATTTTACAGTAACTTACTGGCATCCAGCTGCCAGTAAGTTACTGTAAAATTTACAGCAACCTCTTTACAGTGTAGGTGTGACAGGTTTGAGACTAGGGTAACAGGGTTGAAGAGACAAATACAGCTTAACATATAAATAGTTGTTTTTTTTTACTCAAATTCACAGTAAGATTTTCAATAAGCACTGTATTTCATTATGTAACACAGAAAGACAACAGATATAAATTGCAATTGCAACTGAGTTTTATTGAGCCGACTGCAGGAAAAACAGCAATAACATAGTATACATTAGAACATTATAAAATGACTGAATAGGACCTCAACATAAAACATAACGTGTGCTTTTTATGTGTGTGTGTGTGTGTGTGTGTGTGTGTGTGTGTGTGTGTGTGTGTTTTCATGTAGGCACGCTTCGTGGCAAAGAAGTAATGGGGTTGAGTGTGACGGGGTTGTGATTTTTTGCTCAAAATGGCCACTGCTCTACATGAAGTGAATAACAGGAGAGCACATGGCATGCATGATATTAAGAAATCATGTATATTGTTAAAATAAAGATAATTCACAAGTAATAGATTTATATCTTTATTTGATGTAACAGGGTTGAGTCGTTGAGCTTGACAACCACAATATCACAATTCTAAATAAGTTATAGTTACAAAAGAAGGTGGTAACTTGCCTCTGTCTGCACACAATGTTGTTCAGAAGACTTATATGATGTTAATTCCTGTTATTGATGTCACACAAGGATACGTTCATAGGGTCTCATTCATGAAACACGAGCAGAACGAATTTTTGTGTAAATCGTGTGTAAAGTGGTTCTGGCGTAAATTTTCGGATTCATTAAAATGTTCGTATTTTCCAAATGTTAGTTGGTACGAAAGAAATCTACACCTGCTCCCAGCCACGCGTAAATAGTGCGTTTAACATCCGAACGTTTTGCTCATTAATAAGGCTGCATTTTAATTCACCTTAATCGGGTACATATTTACACAGCATTTTGAAAAAAGATTATATATAGTATATACATACGTTTTTTCTTTTTACTTTTATTACGAAAGCCAGTAATAGCATCTGCAAACGGAACACACGTCCGCAAGTCTTTTATTTTTATTTTTATATATATATTTTTTTATATTCAAGCTGTTTATTAATTTTATCTTTTATTTTTATTTTTAATTTTTTTTACAAGTCCGCAAGTCACAAGTGTTGCAGTCAAGCTTCATGTCGAACCATTTTCTTTTCACTTCTGGGACTGTTCGATTAACAGATGAAACACCATTAACTGCATCTGTAATATGCTGCCAAGCATTTTTACCTAAATTATTACCTAAAAACAATCCTTTTTTTTAGGACCTGATACGCCACTACGCTTGAAAATAAAATGTGGCGTTTTGAATGAACTTCTGATAATAAAACTTAAATTTCTGCATCTGAGAATTTTCTCTTCTTCATTCGCTTTTGAGAAGACGTGTTGAAATCCTTCGTTTCGTGTCATAATATGATGCCCATATATAGTTGTTAGTCGGTTTTAATGGGCGGGATTTATGGTAATTGAGAGAATGAGCGTGCACGCGCGTCCCATTTATGACTGATTGGAATTCATTAACCCACACACACATTTCACTATCAAATCTGACGTTTACGAAGTATTTGTGAATCAGGAGAAGAATTTTCGGGAATGTCTCTTTACGCGCAAATCACTCACATATTTACTCATATATTTACGAATGTTTCATGAATGAGACCCATTATTTTTATGGGGGGAGAATGATTTGTGTAACGGGGTTGAGGGGTTACTGAGGTACAGAACTAAATAATGTGATTTTAATTAATAATCATGAATTTAATTAGAGAAAAAAAAGAAACATTACCAGCAAAAATGTACAGATAGATATTCATGGGAAGGGCAAAATGTATGGACTTTTTTCTAATTTTATTATTCATATCCCAAGTACACTTTCAGAAGGCCACGAGGGACATGACAAAGTAGGTGGTGTCAACTGAAAAAAAAACAAGATAATTTATAATATAAAGATAATATGTATGTCATTATTTTTAACCCTTTCACACGTAAGTTTAAAATATTCTGGCTGACCCCCCAGCGTGAGTTTTTCAAGGCGACCGTTATTTAGAACGTGTCACTTTATGGTTTCCATGGTCATTGCTTGTCACGTGACACACTGCAGCAACAACAGAGCTGAATGAATGATGATCTGCTTTTATGTCATTTTCCATTTTTTATTCAAAATATTCACAAATTTTTTAGATATGGCATGAAATATCTGATATTCCGATTGTCAAATACATGCAAGTGGAAGTGTTTTGTTGTTTAACCTACCCAACGTTGCTTTAATCTCTGGTTTAATCACTGTGTTACGATTATTAAGTGTAAGAAGTCCAGATAAACTGTACTTTAACTGTACTTGTTGCCACAGCAACAACCAGGGTACTGAAGGGGTTGGGGGTCAGAGGACAGGCTTTCCGACAAGCTGTTGGGTCACTGTCAGAGACTGATGAGCAAAGCAGAAACTGGCTGTGGCTAAATAGGAAGAATCCCAAATGGGCCACAAAATGACCAAGAGAGGTAAAAGTAGAGGGGAGCGCACCTGGGACACCAGTTGTTGCTTTTGAGCCCCTTGGAGGTGTTGTGGGCCTATCAACGAAAACACCAAGGAAGGAGGGTGCCAACCTGATGACCCAAATTAAGTGATTACTACCCCCCACTCAAGATGTTAAGAAAGTGCTGATTATTCTAAGGGATTGCATACAGTATCAAGTCCTATACGCTCAACACACAGTTGAATGGCTAGTTGGTTTGAGTAAAGGTCAAAAGTTGAGGTCCTTTGATATGTTTGATACTTGATATTTTTTCTGGATTAATCATTAGTTGTATGATATTGTTTTACGGTGTATACTTTACTTTTAACACCTTTTACCTATTTATTTATTATTCTCAGGTAAGGTAAAGAAAGTCTAATATGACCTAAACCGTAAGCATTCAAAAGGTACTTACAATTTGGTCAGAAGACTCCTCTGTGGTATGTTCTCATTAAAAGTCTTCCAGCATCATAAATCTCAGTAGGCAGATTTTGTAATTAATTAAATTTATTTTAATTGGTTACTTTCTTTTTATAATAAACAAAAATATAAAGGCAAATAGAACTTCGTTTGAGTATAAAATACAATAATCACGTTTTGAATCAAAGGTGTAGTAAGCTCTGGGCTTCTTATCTTCTGCTTGGGGTTTCTTGTCCACAGCTCTGGGCTTCGTGGCGTCGGGGGCACTGGCGTATCAGTATCCCCAGAGGCAGTCAGTTCATCAGTCTTTTATACTCCTGTTGTTTACAACAGGCATTAGGTTGGTACTCCTCCAAAGTTTCCCAGATCCTTCTCCAGGCAGGTGCAAGCGGTCCACTTCTTCATGTCCTTGAACTCCAGTAAACTCAACTAAGATGGCTGAGTTCATTTAAAGTTCTAGGAGTCCTCTAGCGCACACACATAATCACACTTTTCTGCTCCTCTCAACATGGGTTTGGCACAGTCACATATACATACATAACCAATTACTGTACATCTATGCCAAAACAACATAAGCCATCTTTTACAAACAAAATAAATAACAACATTGAATGCAATGCATTATATCCAATACATTGGCTAAATATGTGTAACAAAAAGGCATCTACAATGAACAAGGAGGCAGGTAATTGCATTTTCTTGATATTATACAACAATATTGATATGATATTGAACTGATTAATGGCTCCATCTGGTGTGTTTTTGAAGAACAGCATCATCACTGTGAACTCAACAGGAAACACTATTATACTGATGATATGGGTGACCCATCACGATGTGCGTCCAACACTATATTGTTGGATTTTAACATTCCTTAAAGGGTACATCTAAAGGGTACCGGTGCATCTACCAACCCAGAAAACGTGAAAATTGACGTCAACTTGTGTAAAAGTTAAACATGACGGTACATGCAAGTCGATGAGATTAATCATTGTAACTCCAAAACAACTACATAAATGTATCCACTAACCATTGAGAAATGTCCAGGTGCGTCTAAAAGTTAAACCTCTACCTGAGTCTCTCTTTAAAGCTGCACTCACAACTGGTTATCTCTGAGATTTTGGAAAAGTGAGATTATTTGCGTGTTTTGTCATTGCTGGAGTATCCGAAGCTTGTGTAAAGGATCGGCACTCTTCTGAACGGAGGCGGGGAGCAGCAGCTCATTTAAAGGGACACACGCGAAAATGGCGCGTTTTTGCTCACACCCAAAAAGGGGCAAATTTGACCAGCTATAATACGTGATCTGTGGGGTATTTTGAGCTGAAATGTCTGGGAACACAGTAGATTTATATTACATCTTGTGAAAAGGGGCAAAAAATGTCACCTTTAAAGAAAATGCAGTGAAAGACTAAATTACACTTACTAATGACAGAAACACTGAAGCTCTTTATAATTCTGATGATCTGTAGTTTATAGAGTCAAGAGTCTGTGTTTCTGGTGTTTGTGATGATCAGAGATCCAGTCTGATGATCCAGCTTCAGTCTGTAAATGTAACATGCAAACAAACAGCAGAAGAACATCAGTGATTCACACTTTCACTCTCAGACAAACATGTCTCATGATCTTGAACAACTTAATGCACATTCAACTCACATCCTGATTTCTAAGCATCACAGTACAATCTCTAGAATGTGAATGTTTTATTCTTTACCCAATTGATATAAAAATATATATTTTTTTAAAACAAAAGAATAAATAACTTTTACAGACTAAACTTTCAAATGGCAGCGTTACATATCATTGTGTTTCAATTGTTTTCCTGTCTCTGTGTGAAACAGTTTCTCATCATGTTTCTGTAGATTCAAGTTTAAAGCTGTTCATAGCAGGGCAGGAAGAAACTCTATCTACAAACTACCACAAACACACACGCACTGAATGCTTAGTCTCACATATAAAATGTCCATCCACCCAAATTATCAAACCACAAAAAAAGAAAAAAAGAAAGAAATAACCCGCAGCAGGTTTCAGTTCGACTCAGAAGCTGAACGTCAGTAAAACTATGAGATCAGATACGCTTTTAACTTTGTACTTTATTATTTTTTCATACACTAAATTTAAGAACTGAATAATTATATGCAACCATTTTAAAATCAGTTATGCTCTTAACCATTTAACACAGTTACAACTACTTTTCAAAAAGTATGTTAAATGATAAAAATAAAGAATATTTCACCCATTAAGAACAGTTCAAGTCTCAATAAAGGCTTGAAGTACTATAGGATTATAGACCTTATGTAGCTCCGCCCCTTTTCGGCGCGGCACTCGTTGTCTTTTGACTTCCGGTCTGTATTTTCACAGCGATGTTGCGTATAATATGAATGAACGGCTCATTTTAAAATCTTCCCGGTCGACTGACATTTGTTAAGACATCTGCTTTAAACATTACAGCCCGCATGATAACTTTCGTTAACTTTACATTAAGTAAATCCACTTCAAAAGCTAATTACTCCTGGACAGCAGCACCATAGAGATATACAGAGCGATCGCAAAACCGGAAGTTCAAAGACAATATTCTAAAGATGGCGGCGCCCTCGTTTCTCTGGCGCATAAGGTCTATATGATATGCAAATGCAGCGAGTGAAACTAGAAGGGTCGAACTGTGTCGTGGGAGGGTTCACGTATAGACTGAGTGTTTTCAGTGGATAGTTTCATCACACACCAAACTACTGAATAAAATGTTTCACATGTTTTTCACATGCGTCTTGTTCTGTCTGTGCTGGTGCCATTTGATTGGCAAGTTATAAAAACATTTTTATGGTTTATTTTTTCCCCCATTTCAGAGTAATACAGTGGCTGCTACAAACTCAGAAAAAAAGGTACAAAAGCTGTCACTGGGGTGACACACTTTCAAAAGTAATATAATAATTTATGTAACGAATTAACTCTATGAAATATTAATAATCAATAATAACTGGTTTTTATTGATTATGAATATTTGGATCCCTTAACATAATTAACTTAATGTAGTAAAATTAATATTACAATCAATCCACCTGTTCGTCTTGTGAACAATCAGCGTTAATTGTTTATTCATTCTAAGAAATTTTTATTTCTGGGGAAGGGAAACGTCTTTCTTACTGTACAGTACTAAGAGCCTGTAGTCAAAATCTAAATCGTAAAGTAATCTTTGTTGCAAGCAGAGAATCAGAACCAAATACGTATTGTGCACAAATTGTATTAACTAAATCACAAACATAACTAAATCTAAACACACACATACAGTGGGGAGAACAAGTATTTGATACACTGCCGATTGTGCAGGTTTTCCCACTTACAAAGCATGTAGAAGTCTGTAATTTTTATCATAGGTACTCTTCAACTGTGAGTGATGGAATCTAAAACAAATCTATGATTTTTAAGTAATTAATTTGCATTTTATTGCATGACATAAGTATTTGGTATCAGAAAAGCAGAACTTAATATTTGGTATAGAAACCTTTGTTTGCAATTACTGAGATCATACGTTTCCTGTAGTTCCTGACCAGGTTTGCACACACTGCATGCAGCAGGAATTTTGGCCCACTTCTCCATACAGACCTACTCCAGATCCTTCAGGTTTTGGGGCTGTCGCTGGGCAATACGGACTTTCAGCTCCCTCCAAAGATTTTCTATTGGGTTCAGGTTTGGAAACTGGCTAGGCCACTCCAGGACCTTGAGATGCTTCTTATGGAGCCACTCCTTAGTTGCCCTGGCTGTGTGTTTCGGGTCGTTGTCATGCTGGAAGACCCAGCCACGACCCATCTTCAATGCTCTTACTGAGGGAAGATCTTGCGATACATGGCCCCATCCATCCTCCCCTCAATACGGTTCAGTCGTCCAGTCGTCACGAGGTGAGCTCTTGCATGGTGCCCCAGACCGAAGGAGATTGACCGTCATCTTGAACTTCTTCCATTTTCTAATAATTGCGCCAACAGTTGTTGCCTTCTCACCAAGCTGCTTGCCTATTGTCTTGTAGCCCATCCCAGCCTTGTGCAGGTCTACAATTTTATCCCTGATGTCCTTAGACAGCTCTCTGGTCTTGGCCATTGTGGAGAGGTTGGAGTCTGTTTGATTGAGTGTGTGGACAGGTGTCTTTTAACTAGTTCAAACAGGTGCAGTTAAAGGTGGGGTATGTGATTCTCTTTTTTGTCCATTTTTTCAAAATCACTTGAAATCCTATTCCTAACCCACTTACAGCCACTGAGTTAGAAGCACTGAAATGAAAATTAAGCAATTTAATCATCTGTGGAACGGGCAGGACTCGAAAAACTCCAGCCCATCATTTCCAAGACCACCTAGAATCATTGGACAGTAAGTTTGTCAATCAAACGGTCGTACCATACCCCCTTACCCCCATCCCCCTCGCACTCTTCGCATGGGTGGAGTCAGGGCCAGCATTGGAGGAAAGAAGGTAGGACCATTTGAGTTGTGTATTTTCAAAATCTACCGGCCGTTTTGCAAATCTCATACCCTACCTTTAATGTCATGCAATATAATGCAAATTAATTATTTAAAATTCATAAATTGTGATTTTTTGGATTTTTGTTTTAGATTCCGTCTCTCACAGTTGAAGTGTACCTATGATAAAAATTACAGACCTCTACATACTTTGTAAGTAGGAAAACCTGCAAAATCGGCAGTGTATCAAATACTTGTTCTCCCCACTGTACATACACGGGTAAAAGGGTGAGTGAGAATGGAATTTGGAAGCAGGAGATGGAACTATGGGAAAGATCCATTTAACTATGAAAAGAACCATCAGCTTATCTCACCTCATTAAATTGATACTTGCATGTCTGTGCAGTGGACACAATTCTTGAAGTTGTTGAAAAGGATGTTGAGGGTTCGGTGAGTGTCAAATGTTAAAGTGCAATCGTTTTCTTCTCCGTTGGATGAAGAAGATATTATGAACTTGCATGGTTAGTTCGACTCTGTTATCATGGCTGGAGTGCAGATTGTGGCCTGCAGGCCCTGGGCCAGAGAGGACATGCAGAGCAAATGGTGGGAGTTGCGATGGACTTCTTCTGCATTGAATGAAGACGTTGTCCACAGGTTGTCTTTGATTCTGTTGTGGTTGAGAGAGTCATCTCTCTCCTGAATGAGCACATGGCTGGTTGTGAGTTGAGGCCTGCTGCCCTGGGGCCTGCTGAGGCCACGCTGGACAGCACAGCACCCTGAATGTACCGAGAAGGCCAAGAGTGGATTGTTGCCCATTCAGTGATGGTAAGGTTACAGTTTTCTTCTGAGTTGGATTGAAGAAAATACAGTCGGACTCCTTTGGGAGAGTAAAAGGGTCGCAGGCGGTGGTCATGGCCTGCTGGGGCCCTCTGGCCCCAGTGGGGGGTCCCCACAGACATCAACCTGAAGAAGCAGCAGTAGAGGCCAGAAGAGAAGAGAGAGGGGGGTCACTGTGAATTTGTCTCTAATAAAGCCTGAGAAAGGCCCGCCTCTCCGGGTTTGCTTGACCAATGAGAAGGGTGGAATTTCCAAGCGGGAAAATCAGATCCCAGAGTGAGTTTTAAATATAATTTGTTAAACTATAACAAACACTTGTGTCTGACTTGTCTCAGTCGTTACATTTAAGTACTAATATATACCTTTAAAGGGGTCATATAATGCCATTTTTGTACAAGTTAATATGATTCTTTAGGGTCTAAATGAAAAAGTTTGTAATATACTTTAAAGGACAAGTTCGGTATTTTACACTTAAAGCCCTGTTTTCAGATCGTTTCTGATGAAATACAACGGTTAAGATTGAAATTTGGACGCATTAAACTTTCGTTTACAAAGACGTGAAACTCACCGAGTGGTCAGGGGTGTTCACTGATATGCTCACACAAAAATCACTGCAAAAGATGCTTTCCAACAGGTTTTATCGTAGTTTTTGTCCAACTCCATTGACTTGTATTGGATGAAAAACTACGATAAAACCTGTTGGAAAGCATCTTTTGCAGCGATTTTTGTGTGAGCATATCAGTGAACACCCCTGACCACTCGGTGAGTTTCACGTCTTTGTAAACGAAAGTTTAATGCGTTTTAGGAAGGATTATTCCAGTGCACCTATGCAACCATTGTGGAGGTGGGGGGGTGCTACCACAGAAACCGAAAATTCTCGGGCCAGCAGCATTTGTCCAAATTTCAATCTTAACCATTGTATTTCATCAGAAACGATCTGAAAACAGGGCTTTAAGTGTAAAATACCGAACTTGTCCTTTAATTAAAAATTCTCATTAGTATTGTAAGAAAACACAAATTTTACCTGGTCAAAAACAGCTCTGTTTTCAGCACGCCATTTAAGTGCATGTGTCTTTAAATGATAATGAGCTTTGCTCACCCCGCCCCTCTGTTCTGTGGGGCGTTTTGACACAACACACTCCACGTGACAACTCCTTGACAACAGTTGAGGGTATATTTTGGAGAAAGAATGGCAGCGGGAGTCTCTGAGGATCTGTGCAACCGTATCTGTGCAACTGTATCAATTTGAACCGGAATCGGACCTGGAACAAGATGATGACCCTGAAAAAGTTAGACAATTAAGGCTCGAACAGGACGTTTCTGAATGGTTGGTTAATGTAATGTCACTTTGATCTATCTTTGTATGTACTGGCAGGGTAGAGTAGTGAGATACGAGCTGAAGCACTTACACCTTCCAGTACATGCCTTGTTGCACCCACATTTGGTCAACTCCCAAC
This sequence comes from Leuciscus leuciscus, assembly GCF_965113295.1. Classification (NCBI taxonomy): domain Eukaryota; kingdom Metazoa; phylum Chordata; class Actinopteri; order Cypriniformes; family Leuciscidae; genus Leuciscus; species Leuciscus leuciscus. The sequence continues at coordinate 13,726,852 of NC_138739.1, forward strand.
AACTCTCTGCAATAGGTGGAAGTGGAGTCCAGAAGACTTTCCACTCTTCGTCCTTTTTAACCCATCCCCAGTCGGATGGGCTCGGCATTTGTGGATGTCGCTTCAATGCCTGTCCCCACACGTATCCAGCCTCATAAGAAGCACGTTTGGCATGCTCTTTGAGTGCTGCTTGAGTTGGTGGGATCAAGTCATATTGTCTTTGCTTTCTGGCAAAGAGATCAAGCCTGGCCTCGTTCACAGTGGTGACATCGCTGGACCTGTCATACATTAGCACAACAAATCTCTCCAAAGCTTGCAGGTCACTATCCTCCACTGCAGAGGGACATTTGCTGAGTCTCGCAAATGTGTTTGAGACCTCATCACACACGTCCCATGTTTCCCAGGCAGACTTTGATTTGCCATGGAAGGATGACGCAATGTCGCAACCACTGAAGGCATGGAAGAAGAGGATACCACGTGTTTTCTCTGGTCCTATGGCTGAAACCACCTCATGTATAGGGATCCATCTTGTCTTCTCTCCTTTGCCAAACGTCACCCACATTTTCTGACACCAAATCGTCCTTAATGAAAAAAATAAATAAAATACATTTCTATCGGAAAATTGATCTTTTGAGGATCCAGGGGTCGGCCATCTTGAAAATAGAAATTTCAAGTGGCTGAGAGTGTTTTCTTGTCAAGCAACCCTTAGAGACTGCTCATACCAATTTGCATGCTTATGTCACTAACTAAACAATTATATCGCTTAAAGCTGCCGTCGGCAACATTTTTTTGATCATATTCAGTGAAATTGACACTATAATCCGACAGAACAACATAAATAAGATGGTTTTAGAAAAAAACCCGAGCTTCTAACTCCACCTGGAGTGTGTTATTTGTTTTGCAAAAATCCACCGCTCCCGGATCATCGGGTCCAATCAGCGCAGGGGGGTGTGAGATCTGACTGTCAATCACAGGTCGTGTACACGCCACAGATCCCCCCTCACTCGCGCACGTTAATATCACATGCACACGCCACGCCTGAAGTTCGCCTGGAGATTGCATGAAGCGTGATGGCGGAGAGAAAATCTACTAACAAGCTTCCAATTCCTCGGTTATTGCTATCTATGGATAGATTAGCCAGGGCAGCCTACCTCCGAGTCCATGGTGTTGATAGATGCTGAAGAGACGGACGCGTTCACAGAAAATCAGGTACACACGCACAGTGACGCACTGACGAGCACGACCTCGATGGGAGGGTGATCGCTGGTAGTGGGGAGGGGCATGAGAGTTGTAAACATTCAAAATTTTGGCTAATCGACCCAATCTGCCAGACTTGCCGACTGCAGCTTTAACTGCTCCATTTAAGTGGTGGTAATCTTGAAAAAAAAGGCCGCCATCTTGAAATTTCAAGTGGCTGTGGGCGGTTTCTTGTCAAATGACCCTTTGAGACAGCTCATGGCAATTTTCATGCTTGTATCACCAACTAAATGATTGCTTAAGCCTAATTGCTCCACTAAGGTGGTGGCCATCTTGAAAAATGGCCGCCATCTTTAAATTTCAAGTAGCTGTAGGTGGCTTATTGTCAAGTGACCCACAGAGACTGCTCATGCCAATTTTCATGCTTGTATCACCAAATAAACCACTATGTCACTTAACTGCTCCACTAAGGTGTCGGCCATCTTGAAAAATGGCTGCCATCTTGAAATTTCAAGTGGCTCGGACAATTTTCTTGTCAAGTGACCCATGGAGACTGCTCATGCCAATTTTCACGCTTGTATCATAAACTGAACGATTCTGCCAAACATAAGCACTTGGCCGCTCCACTACTAGCACTAGCGTTGGTTAAAAAAGTTGGGGACTTACTCTCCACGAGCGCTTCCTGTCTTGAGTTTGGGCCTAATGACTCCAGAGTCGTCTTTAAACCAAGGCATGGATATGTACCTAAAGTGCTTTCAACTGGCCTGTGCTTCCATGGGCCTTCCGTGCCCCATAGGTGTAAGAGCCCACTCCACAAGAGGCATGGCTTCCTCCTGGGCATGGTCCAGTGGAGTTCCTATAGAAGACATTTGTGCGGTGGGTGGCTGGTCTGCTCTAGGGCTTCACTTTTGTGAAAAAATCCTGTTTGATTTTTGAGACATAAGTTTTCATTGAATCAATTGTTGTTTCCATTTTAAACGCCAAATATGGGCAAATCCACAAACAACTACAGGCATTAGGACGAACATAAAGAGGGCGCTTGAGTCAGCAATATTCCTGATGATTTATTGGCGTGAAGTTTCGTGCACAATGACAAACAGGAGTGCAACATTCTCGAAAAACAATAAGCAGAGTGGACTGCCATAACATCAATGAAAAACATTAATGCAGGCTTCAACTTGGCTGTGTTTACGATGATAAACGTTAAACAAATTTTGGATGCGCTCCAAAAAAAGACCGTTAAAGTCGATTCCCTATTTTCGTTTTCAAAACTTGTGTTGGTGGCCCGATCGATTGTTCAAACGATTTTCGAACGTAAAGTGACAGCCCTAGTCTGCTCAGTCCACATTTGCAAAATTCTACAACTTAGAGGTTTCTGCCTCGCAGGCACGAGTCCTCTCCATTTAGGGCCCTAGAACCAATGGGTTCAGACCTATATATATCTGAGGCTCCCCCACGGTGGCCCTCTGCACTAATCACTGTATGCAGTTTATAACATTCTAGGACCCAACACTTCTGGTCTACGATGATTCGGACTACTCTGTTATAAGTATCGGGCCTGCCTGGACAACTCCAGAGCAGTCATCTGCTAATAGCACGGCGTTTTAAAATGGGTTCCCATTGCGTTTGCAACGCAATACGAGTGAACCGTTCTCGAAAGGGAACGTACTCGGTTACTTGCGTAATTTCGGTTCGCTGAGAGATACCGGGAACGAGTATTGTGTTGCCAGCCGTGCTATTTTGCTCATGTCAGGTGCTTCGCTTCAGATGATTTAACCTGTCTCTATGGCGAATTCTGTCGAATTTATAACTTTTAACCACGCCCATATTGGCGCACTCAAGGCGAGCAAGTGCTCTGATTGGATCTTTATCTCTCAGGGAACCGAGGTTACGCAAGTAACCGAGTACATTCTCAGAACAATATGCCCCTAATACAGTGGGGCAAAAAAGTATTTAGTCAGCCACCAATTGTGCAAGTTCTCCCACTTAAAAAGATGAGAGACGCCTGTAATTTTCATCATAGGTACACTTCAACTATGAGAGACAAAATGAGGAAAAAAAAATCCAGAAAATCACATTGTAGGATTTTTAATGAATTTATTTGAATTATGGTGGAAAATAAATATTTGGTCACCTACAAACAAGCAAGATTTCTGGCTCTCACAGACCTGTAACTTCGTCTTTAAGAGGCTCCTCTGTCCTCCACTTGTTACCTGTATTAATGGCACCTGTTTGAACTTGTTATCAGTATAAAAAACAACTGTCCACAACCTCAAACAGTCACACTCCAAACTCCACTATGGCCAAGACCAAAGAGCTGTCAAAGGACACCAGAAACAAAATTGTAGACCTGCACCAGGCCGGGAAGACTGAATCTGCAATAAGTAAGCAGCTTGGTGTGAAGAAATCAACTGTGGGAGCAATTACTAGGAAATGGAAGACATACAAGACCACTGATAATCTCCCTTGATCTGGGGCTCCACGCAAGATCTCACCCGTGGGGTCAAAATCATCACAAGAACGGTGAGCAAAAATCCCAGAACCACACGGGGGGACCTAGTGAATGACCTGCAGAGAGCTGGGACCAAAGTAACATAGGCTACCATCAGTAACACACTACTCCGCCAGGGACTCAAATCCTGCAGTGCCAGATGTGTCCCCCTGCTTAAGCCAGTACATGTCCAGGCCCGTCTGAAGTTTGCTAGAGAGCATTTGGATGATCCAGAAGAGGATTGGGAGAATGTCATATGGTCAGATGAAACCAAAATAGAACTTTTTGGTAAAAACTCAACTCGTCGTGTTTAAAGGAGAAAGAATGCTGAGTTGCATCCAATGGACACCATACCTACTGTGAAGCATGGGGGTGGAAACATCATGTTTTGGGGCTGTTTTTCTGCAAAGGGACCAGGACGATTGATCCGTATAAAGGAAAGAATGAATGGGGCCATGTATCGTGAGATTTTGAGTGAAAACCTCCTTCCATCAGCAAGGGCATTGAAGATGAAACGTGGCTGGGTCTTTCAGCATGACAATAATCCAGCCATGACAAACACACCGCCCGGGCAACGAAGGAGTGGCTTCGTAAGAAGCATTTCAAGGTCCTGGAGTGGCCTAGCCAGTCTCCAGATCTCAACCTCATAGAAAATCTTCGGAGGGAGTTGAAAGTCCGTGTTGCCCAGCGACAGCCCCAAAACATCACTGCTCTAGAGGAGATCTGCATGGAGGAATGGGCCAAAATACCAGCACAGTGTGTGAAAACCTTGTGAAGACTTAGAGAAAACGTTTGACCTCTGTCATTGTCAACAAAGGGTATATAACAAAGTATTGAGATAAACTTTTGTTATTGACCAAATACTTATTTTCCACCATAATTTGCAAATAAATTCATAAAAAATCCTACAATGTGATTTTCTGGATTTTTTTTCTCATAGTTGAAGTGGAAGAACTTGCACAATTGGTGGCTGACTAAATACTTTTTTTTAACGTACACTTTATGTACATACATTTACAATACTAATATGTACCCCCTAAATAAGGTACCATTTGAAAGCTTTTGTACCTTACAAAAAGCTAGTTACATAACAGAAATAATTAATATGTTGCCTATTAAGAACAGTTAAAATTGAGATGAACAATAATAGTAGGCGGCCTACATCATGCAAATGCGGGGTTGTGAAACTAGGAGGGTCAAACTGTGTCGTGGGAGGATTCACACACCACATCAACACTTCTGCTGTAAAAGCAGGACATTTTTTTAGATCAGACACTGAACAACTGAAGAAAATGTTTCACATGTTTGTTTTGTTCTGTTTGTGCTGCTTGAGTCTAATCGGTAAGTCATAAAACATTTTAATTTTACATTTCCCATTTTAGAGTAATAAAGCTGCTCTACTTTTCAGATGAAGTTAGATTCATCTGCTGTTATGTACCAGACGAATCACGAATATTGGGAAATCTACTAACTTTGAATTCAGACTCTGTTCAGAATTTTAAACTAAAATATAATGTTGAAAGACATGGAAATTAATGGAAATCTCTACAGTGAATCTACATATATTTCTGTAAATCTCTGTTTTCTTAATCTTCTAATACATTTTTTATGGATTCACATCAGAAGTGTATATATGCCAAAATAAACTTGCACGTTCAATCTGCAATAGTTATCATGTATTTGTTTTTAATAAATATGTAACTTTATACATTGAACAGTTTAAAGTTTGAGGATCTGTTCCACCATCTTAAATAAAGGTTTTACTAATAAATCTGTTGCGCCAAACTTTAAACTTGGAAACAATTAATAAGCGCTGCTGCAATGTTTTCTCTGTCTGCTTGATTCTGACAATCTCTCTTTAACGGTAGCGGTTAGAAGTTTACAGTAGCACATATTAAGACTTGATATTTTTGGCTTTGTAAACCATCAAAAACCTTAATCTGTAAATCTGTTTGTTCTCCAGGTGTGTTTGGTGATTCAGTGTCAGTTATGGAGGGAGATTATGTTACTCTAAACACTGATGATACTGAAATACATGAAGACGAAGATATACTGTGGACATTTGGAGATGAAAACTCTCTTATAGCTAAAATAAAAAAAAAGAAGCAAATCTTCTCCACATATGATGGTCCTGATGGGAGATTCAGAGACAGACTGAAGCTGGACGATCAAACTGGATCCCTGACCATCACAAACACCACAACTGAACATACTGGAGTTTATAAACTACTGATAACTAGAGCTAAAAAATCATCAAAAATATTCAGTGTTTCTGTCTATGGTGAGAAGAGATAATTTGTCCAAAAGTTCACATTTTAATTTTATAGTTTGAACTGAACGTGACCGTTAACACACTAAACACCAACTCAAAACAAAATTCACAATAACTAAAATAGACTGATTGTTCATATTTCTCTCTATTCTGTCATGTTTTCCAGCTCGTCTGCCTGTTCCTGTCATCATCAGTAACTCTTCACAATGTTCTTCATCATCATCATCAAATTGTTCATTGGTGTGTTCATCAGTGTTGAATGTGTGTGATGTGACTCTCTCCTGGTACAAAGGAATCAGTGTATTGTCCAGCATCAGTGTGTGTGATCTCAGCATCAGTCTCTCTCTACCTCTGGAGGTGGAATATCAGGATAAAAACACCTACAGCTGTGTGCTGAACAATCCCATCAGCAACCAGACCACACATCTGGACATCAACACACTCTGTCACACATGTGCAGGTACCACAGCACTGATGATATATGTGTGTATTTACTGACCTGATCTCTGTCTTCTGTTGTCGATCTGATTCAGTCACTTACATTAATCTCTCTTTAGACATTACAACACAGTCTCCTTCTCCTCCTCCAGTCTCAGTGTCTCTGATAGTGTTGATCTCTGCTGCTGCTGCTGCTGGATCTCTGTTGATTGTAGCTGCAGTCATTGGGATCTTCTGCATCTGCAGGAAAAAATTAGGTAACGAGATCAAACAATTAATGCATTTGTTGAAATATTTATCTTTTATAAGGCCAATTTCAATAGATTAAAAAAATATGTTGTTTTTAACATGTATGCATTATGGTATTGTTAATGCAGTTCAGACCCAGGAGAAAGACATGAATGATTCTGCATTGTGTAAACCAACCAGACGAAAAAGGGTAAGACCATTCATGACTTTGTTGCAAGAAGTTGTTGTCTGTTTGAATTTTTGTATTCAATATGCATCAGATGGTCAGTGAACAGATGTATTGTATTTTTCCTCAATAACAATAACATATTATTATGATTAGTTCATCCAAAAAAGAAAAAAAAAAGTCTTAAATTTACTCACCGCACTGTTATGAGTTTCTTTTAGGTAGTATGTCAGCCTCAGTCACCATTCACTTTCATTGCATATTTTTTTTTTAAAGTGAACTATAACTGCCAGTCTCTGCCTACTACCACCTTTTGTGTTTCCCGGAAGCAAGTTTATCTCCATCGTGGGTTGTAACGGTACGGTAGACTTTCGTGTTTGTCGTGGTCGGGGAGACTTGATGAGGAAGAGCTGCATTATTTGTCTGTCCACACTAGACAGCCAATCAGAACAGCATGTGGGCGGAGTCTCGCGGCAAGTGCACAGCACCAGTCAGTAATCGTGACGGCATTCGCAAAAAAATGGATGTAGGATGATCAAATGCACAAATATTACACCATTTAAAAAATTTTTCAAATACATAGGCTACTGAGTTACTAAAACAATCTTTGTCAAAGAATGCACTTGAACGTTCTTGTTTCCATTTGCTTAATTTCAAGATCTGAGGTGAATTATCCATTGTTGCTTTTACATCTACAAAGCTGGAGCACTAAATGATATTCAAAGTCACATTACACGCTTTTGAACGGTTTCTATTTTTCTGCGACGTCGCGCTGGAACAACAAACACAATTAAAGTGCGGCAATAATCTCAGGTACTGCTTGTGCTTTGTTTAATGTTAAAAGCGTGTAATGTGACTTTGAATATCATTTAGTGCTCCAGCTTTGTAGCTGTACAAGCAACAATCGACAATTCACCTCAGATCTTGAAATTAAACAAATGGAAACAAAAATACATATCACATTGTGTACGTCATTTTAAAGTTCACTCTATTCTCCCAGTTCAACGGCCACTTACTTTAATGTATTTCGGGAGAAGTGGATGAATTCACGTGTTGTAAATCCAGCTCAACTAACGCGATCGTTATAAAGGTGTTTAAAGTTTAAACAACAATTAACACATCCACTTGCATATATTTGACAATCGGAATATCAGATATATTTCATGCCATAGCTAACACATTTTAGAATATTTTGAATAAAAAAGACATAAAAGCAGATCATCATTCATTCATTCAGCGCTGTTGTAGCTGCGGTGTGTCACGTGACAAGCAATGACGCGTCACCATGGAAACCATAAAGTGACACGTTCTAAATAACGGTCGCCTTGAAAAACTCACGCTGGCGGGGTCAGCCAGAATATTTTAAACTTACGTGTGAAAGGGTTAAGTTAACCTTAGTGTGCTCCAAAACAATGACAAGATTCACGTTTAGAAGATATAAGTTCAAAACGTACCATCTCTCACTTCTGCCAGTATTAATCAATGATTTTTGAAGACACATCACTCTGCACTTCAGCTTCACATCAGATTTCCTGTCCTATCAAATGCTCTCTAGAATCTGAAGTCCCGCCCCCAACATTAGTAACTGGGCTGAAATCAGTCACTTATTCAGTATTATGTTAAGTGTGTGATTATCAGTGACAAAGTGATCGAACATCATTCATTTGGATAGGCTGATGACTTCTGCCGATACGGGACAGTGACCGTGATCAACAAGAGATCAAACTTATGCAAATGATGGGCGATACCCAGGTTAGGTAATCTAGGCTACAATCAATTAAAATGGCTGTATATTGATTGACTGTATATTTTTCCTTGCAGAAATCAGAGGAGGCCGTGTATGGAAATATCACCCCAAAATGGTGATCGAATACAGCATCTCTGCCAGGATGTTTTTCTTCTAACTCATCTAATGTTTTTATTTGAATTATTATTTTTACACATGCACTCTCATAAGCACTATTGTTAAGTCTGCAATTGTGTTGCTGTGTATTAGTTTAATTTAATGGCGCACAAATAAGACAGCATCCAGAAACAACTAAATGTTTTATTTTTAGCACATGGAAACTTTATAAAATGTTGTTATCACCATTCACTGTTCTCGATCACTTGGTCTACACCTGTTTAAATAAATAGAAAATGATCTGTCCAATGCATAAAATCCATAGATAAAATCACATCTCTAATAACAGTGCTACTTTACCAGAGACAGTGCGCTATAAATACAGCTGCTGTTCTCACAGAGGATGAGCTGAAGAACAAATATGAAATAATGATGGGCACTTTCGAAACATTTTTTTATTTGTTTTGAAACAATTAGAAAGCCAAATTCGATTTTTATTTTTTATTTTTTCTGCCAAAAGTCACATGATTTCAGTAGAAGAGGTTCCGTTACGTCATTACTGCTCGGAAATGTCGATGGTTTGCTGCCTAGGGGGCGATGATATCTGTGAACCCATGAACCAGTGGTTGTCTACATGATTTTTACCTGATCTTGGATTTTTTATACATTTCATACATTTCTTATACATTTTATTTGATACATTTCTATAAAATTTTTCTATTACAATTTTATACATTTCTAGACATTGAATGATTTGTGCAATAAAAAGGAAGAGCTTCAGTTAAAAGTCTCTAATTGGTCTGATTAACCAACAATCCTACAATTTAATAAAATGACAAAAACACTTTTTATTTAATGCTATTATATGATTTGTTAATTGCCTTTAATAGATTACACCTTCAATAAAACATTTACAATGGGCTTGTAAAAGGTGTTTTATTCATGTTTGGTCTGAGTTTTCGCTGCATTTCCACAGTTCTGACCAGCAGGGGTCGCCAGCGCGTGGAGATTCGAGCGATTCGAAACAGTGAATCATTTTTTTTTTTTATGAAGCAATGGTTCAATTGATTCAAAGTTTCGAAAAGCTTTGTTTCTCCCATTACTAATAAACTAAATAAAAAAGACACCTTACTGATTACTGCGCTGCCTCATGATGCTTGTTTATCACAGATTACTTTGGTCTTTTAGAATAAAAACACATTTTCACAGAGTTATTAGCCTAGCCTACTACTTTTATTACTTAGCTTATATAGTAAAACACACCAGCAGTCAGCAGAACAACAACATATTTATTCCTGCTATATGAACTGAAGACAGACCTGAAGCTGTAATGATAAATAGATACAGTTATTTTTATTACAGATTGACTGTCTTTGACTCATATTTACTGTCATCACTTTAATTCTCGATATTAAATGGCGCCATCTGGTGGGTTTTGAATAACAGCAGCTAAAACAGCATTACAGCACAATGCAACAGGTTATTTTAGGACTAAGAGTCATGTGACAATGTGAAAATGGTGTCACTTGATGTGCATGTGAAGGTGATAGAGATGATCTCAGTTATGCTTTAATACTGAGACAGAACTCACATTTTCATTTATTAGATCGATGTAACTAAATATTCAACTGTATTTTAACATCCTCAAAGGAAAATGCTGTGAATTACTAAATTATACTTACTAATGACAGAAACATTGAAGCACTTAAAACTGTTAAATAGTTTTTAAAGATTGTGGGTAAGAAAAATGACTGGACTCATAATGTATCAACTTGCTCCTTCCAACCAACCAATTTGAAAAAAAAGAAAAGAAAAAGAAACGCATTCTAAACTTTTGAACAGTTAAATATGATAATTGTGTTACCGTTTCACTCCCTCTGTGTCAAACAGTTGCTCATCTTGTTTGTTTTTTCTCCAGTAGATTAGGCCTAAAGAGTTTTAACAAATCTGATAGTATCAGGACAGTAAGAAGCTCTTCACCTACAAACTAAACACTCATGCACTGAAAACACACTCTCACCTGCAAGATGTTTGTCCACCAACAGACAAAACCACTTTTCTGTAGAAAACCGACCGCAGGAGTTTCAGTCTGACTCAGAAGATGAACTTCAGTAAAACTGCACTGTGAAGTGGCAGACGATTTTATCTATGTACTTTGGGTTTTTCCATTCACTAAAATTGAGACAAAATATACATCATTTTAAAATCACTAGAGTTAGGCTTTCTAGCAATCTTGCCTGATATAAGACAGCCGCTCAACAGTCTGTGGTTGTCATTGACCAATTCTCCTTTTCATGATGGGCCATAAATTATCAGCAATAGACAGATCTGGACTGCAGGTGTAGAGTGTCTAAACCACTCTGTTGTAACACGTGCAGAATGATCGTCTAACCATAGATTTCCCAGGAACAATGTCATCTTGATGGCTGTATGTGCAATACCAACACCTCTCCTCCACGTCAATGATACCGTCACGAATATGCACTGATGCACCACCGTACCATTACAGATGTTTGCTTTTGCATCTGTCTCTGATGAAAGTATGGATCGTCACTTTCGTCTTTGGGACTGAGAACTCAATGTCGTTTTTTCTAAACATCTTTGCAATTTAGCCATGACAGTAGGCCTAATCTTTTCACTTTCATTTTGCCTCTGTCCCAACTTTTTTGGAATGTGTTGCAGCCATCAAAATCAAAATGTGTTTATATTTACCAAATACAATTAAAGGGATACTTCACCGTTTTTTCATATTAAACTATGTTATTCCCTTAACTAAGACGAGTTGATACATACCTCTATCGTCTCAGTGCGTGCACTAAATCCCTCTGTCTTGCGGCGAAACTTTGTTAGCCCAGTTCATTTAATATGGGCCAAGCAGAGAAGATACCAAACACCTCCACGTTTTCCCTATTTAAATACAGTTACTCGCGAAGTGTAACTCGACCTAGGACGGTGACACAAAACAAAACGTTGCGCTTTTCTAAGCGTGTAAAATGGATAACTATTTTGTATGGCGGAATACCATAGCAAGTGCTTGTAAGCACTTCGACTTGGCGCAGTAATATCTTCACTAGAGGGAGCGGGGGCCGGTGAGAGGATTTTTCACGAGTGAAGATATTACTACGCCAAGTCGAAGTGCTTACAAGCACTTGCTATGGTATTCCGCCATACAAAATAGTTATCCATTTTACACGCTTAGAAAAGCGCAACGTTTTGTTTTGTGTCACCGTCCTAGGTCGAGTTACACTTCGCGAGTAACTGTATTTAAATAGGGAAAACGTGGAGGTGTTTGGTATCTTCTCTGCTTGGCCCATATTAAATGAACTGGGCTAACAAAGTTTCGCCGCAAGACAGAGGGATTTAGTGCACGCACTGAGACGAGAGAGGTATGTATCAACTCGTCTTAGTTAAGGGAATAACATAGTTTAATATGAAAAAACGGTGAAGTATCCCTTTAAGTTGGTCAGTGGAAACATTGGAAATCTTTTCTTTTCGGCAGTTACAGTTTTTTCTGATTGCTTAAGCACATTTTTTGTAACTATTGGCTATTTTTGCTAAACTCTACACACAAATAAGAAAACCTTTCACCAAATTATCAAAACATTGTAGTTCTCTTGCAAAAGCGAACACAGCTAGATTAACTCTTCACACCTTCGTAAAAATTGTGTTTTCGTATCAAACAGTAAACACAAGCCATCATCTACTAAGCACACAATGTGCCAACTACACTCTGATGGTATGAATACAAAACACATCTGGCTTTTGCTTTCTCTGTGTACAGATGTCAATTTGAGGTCATACTTTTGTCATAGTGTCATGTAAACATACAAGGATCCAAACTTCAAGTATTGGTGTTTATTCACACTCATCAAAACCAAGACAAAGTCAGAACACAAAATAGTAATTTCACAAAAAAAAGAAAAGAAAAAAAGACAATCAGCCTACATCATGCCGTCTTTCTGGGTCCGGCCACAAAATTTCGTCCACATCGCATGCGATATCCTCCAGTCCAAGGTACCGGGGAAAATATCTCCTTGAATGCCGTATCCAGGCCTGACATGATGCCTGGTCAATATCTCCATATGCCTCCTCCATTGCCTGTAAAAGGGCTACCTGTTGATGAGGATGACGGTCGTACACTTTCCAGCGCCAGGCAGAGAAGAACTCCTCGATGGGATTTAAGAATGGAGAGTATGGAGGGAGGTTGAGTGCCATGAAGGATGGGTGGTCTGTAAACCAGTTGCGGACCAAAGCAGCCCTATGGAAACTAACATTGTCCCATATGATGACATATCGGGTATGCTCTGGTCTCTGAACAGTGAGCATGTCATGTAAGGTGTCCAGGAATGCAATAATGTGTGCAGTGTTGTATGGGCCTATGGTTGCATGATGGTGAACAACACCATTTTGGCTTATAGCTGCACACATGGTTATGTTACCACCACGTTGTCCTGGGACATTGATGATGGCACGGTGTCCAATAATGTCCCTGCCACGTCTCCTGGTTTTACTGAGGTTAAAACCGGCCTCATCTACAAAAAGTAGCTCATGTCCCATGGCATCTGCTTCTATTTCCATCACTCTCTGGACAAGACAAAACAAATGCAACACATCAGGCCCATGCACAGCACTACAGTATGCACTTCCAAATTCAGAACCAATGACACTATAGCTTACCTGCACATAGTCATATCGCAGTTGCTTTACACGTTCTGTGTTTCTTTCGAAAGGAACTCTGTAAATTTGCTTCATTCTTATTCTGTGGCGCGCAAGTACACGACTTAGTGCAGAAATGCTTACACTGTGTATATTTTTGAAAGATGGTGTCATTATCAATTATGCGCTGCTGTATTTTGCGCAGTCTTATTGCATTATTGGCAATCACCATGTTCACTATATGGGTCTCTTGCTCTGGAGTGAACATTCTTCCTCTGCCCCCAACATCTGGACGTCTAGCAATTCTGTAAAGTAACAATTTCAGTATTTTTGCATGTATGGTACTGTTGTGTTTCTCATTAGAGTATGGCAGTGCTACAAAGTACTTACCGATTCTCATTTCGAAATGTCCTAATGATGCTTGCCACAGTGTAGCGGCTCAAATTAGGCTGAACCCGTTGGCCAGCTTCCCTCAGGGTCATCCCATGGTTGATGACATGGTCCACTATTGTAGCTCTGATGTCATCAGTTATTCTATTTCTTACTCTTCTTACCCTTCCTCTTTCCCCTCCTCGTCCTCTTCTTGCTCCTCCTTGTCCTCTTCCTCTAACTTCCTCTAACCCTCTCGCTTCTTCACCTCCACGTCCTCTCCCTCGGCCTCCTCGTCCTCTTCTTGCTCCTCCTTGTCCTCTTCCTCTAACCCTCTCGCTTCTTCAACTCCACGTCCTCTTCCTCCAACTTCTTCACCTCCACGTCCTCTTCCTCCAACTTTTTCACCTCCACGTCTTCACCTCCACGTCCTCTTCCTCCAACTTTTTCACCTCCACGTCCTCTTCCTCCAACTTCTTCACCTTCACCTCCACGTCCTCTCCCTCGGCCTCCTCGGCCTCCTCTGATTCTCACTCTTCTCACTCTTACTGCTCCTTCCATTGTACTCCACACAGACAGCTTACCTGTGGCTTATTTATAGTGCTTAGGCTGATTGCAAAGTGAACTAATTATCTAAAACAGTTTTCACATGTGAAAGTGTGCCAGACAGTTGGCAAAATAGTGTTAATGATAGCCATACATGTGTATAATTTTGCTAGGAGTGTGTTGGAAATTTGGTAATTGAGTGTAAGCAGTGAGTTGTGTTTAAAGTTCTGCAAAAAGAGTGTTGTGCAGTGAATTGTGCCTACAGTTTTGCAAAGTGTGTGTTACAAAATTGCAAACTGAGTGCAAAGCAGTGTTTGTGCTTTTAGTTTTGCAAACTCAGTGAGTGGTTTTGCTATACGTATTAATAGTTTTAGAAATTGTGCTACAAGAATCACGATTAGCGCTTCAGCATTCAGAAAAAACTGTAAATAAAGGTTCAAGAGAATTAATAAAAATCACATATTCTTGATTTTACTGCATTTCACAAATATCCCATCTTTTCTGGAAATGAGGTCACTGAGGTGGTACCTTTTCAAAAGGTACTAATAGGGGCTTTTGCACCAGAAACCTTTTCACAGCTCCTAGAACTATTGGCGGAAGTACCCAGTTTTTGGTGTGTTCACACCTCAATAACTGTTAAAGACTTTAGTTCTAGGAACTCCTTTTGGAGGAACTAATTTAGCTCCTACTTCAGATTAGGATCAAAACCAGCGCTACAGAGTGGTGAAGGTATGACGTCACCTTGTAGGCCAACCAGTGTGGTGAAGAGATGAGTCCAGTTAGCATCACACTGGTTCCCTCGACAAATCCCACAATTCTGTGCATTCCAATCCCTGAAAAATAAAGATGGCATTTGAAATTTGAGGTCGAAGGTCAGTTTGTGTGTAAAGTGATGACATTTCTAGTGATAAGTTTGTATTGTAGTAATTAAATATTCTTTTTTTTTGTCACCAAAGCTCTCTCTGTTTTGTCATCAATTGCCAAATCGTTACACTGCCTCAGAAGTCTGTCTGAAATCAGTTGGTAAGGTATCTTTATGCGTAAACACCGTCTGCTAAGTCATAGTCTGAAAGGGCAGGGAGGCAACAAGTCTTCGGATGCAGCCACAGTTTATAGCCTATATATTTACAACACTAACTAACTCTTTGAACATGGAAAAAAGTGATAAATCGACCTCTCGACCTTATAACTAAGGAGGAAATCTAACGCAACTTTGAGGAGACCAAGTGAAACATGATTACATATTCCTGCTCAGCTAGCGCCACTGGATATCAACCACACAGCAAATGCTAAGACTTTTCATATACTGTCTACTTTCTTTGTATAACAGTTCTATCTAATAACGTATTAGACAGGGCTGTTAAACAGATTGTATACTAAAGGAGTCATTCCACGAAACCAGTACGATTTGGTCATTCCACGAAGCCGGTTCGTTTTAATATGTATAAACTAGGACCAGATATATGCATTGGCCTTATAGTTATGTGCTTAACACTTATTATATTGAAAGAATCTTTGCATGCAAAGCGGGAACTTCCATGTTATAATATCACGAGGAGGCCCAGCCGGCTTTCAATCTTCAATTGGTATTCCACTCGACCATGCCCAAGATGAGACCATACCTCTTGTGGAATGAGCTCGGACGCTTATGGGACACTGGAGGCCCTTAGACTCATAAGTCAGCGAGATAGCGTCCACTATCCAGCATGATAATCTCTGCTTTCTGACTGAGAGTCCTTTGGAGTGGCCGCCAAAACATACGAAGAGCTGTTCTGACTGACTGAACGGGGCAGAACGCTCTAAATAAACTCTAATGGCCCTGACAGGGCAGAGCAAATTCGCATCTCTTTCATCCTCTGACGAGGGAAGAGCTGGCAGTGAAATGACCTGTACTCCTGTGGAGAGCACTTTAGGAACTCTGGAGTCGTTAGGCCCGAATTCAAGGCAGGAAGCACTTACTGAAAGCGCTTGCAAATCACATACTCACTTGACTGACGCTAGCGCCAGCAAGAGAGCAGTTTTGAGTGAAAGAGGCTTCAGGTCAGCGAGCTGAAGTGGCTCAGATGAGGCTCCTTTCATGGCCTCCAGGACCATGGAGAGGTCCCAGACAGGCACGGAGGGGGGTCGAGGTGGGTTTAGCCTTCTGGCCCCTTTGAGGAAGTGCACGAATAGGTCCCTTCTTCCCACTGATTGCCCAGCCACATGAGCGTGAAATGCTGCTATTGCCGCTATAGAGACAGAGCGCCACGCGGGAAAACAGTCCAACGGTCTGTGAACGGTCAAGATCAATTGACTTTGCATTGCGAGAGGCTGCCTCCTTGTCATTTCTTGCTTCTAACAAAAGACAGAAAAATGCCTAAAAGCTGCTATGTGACAAGGTGTACAGCAAACAAGCTAAGAAACCCAGAAATAAGTTTTCATAAGCTGTCGACCCCAAAAAACGAGCGTTTGAAGACAAAAAAGTGGATACAGGCTGGAACGAATGGGTAAATTGTGGGATCCTGACACTCAGTATGCACTAAAAATACACTACATGTGCAGTAAGTTAAACATTTGGTCACTGGTGAATCAAATATCCAAATGTCAGTTTTATATATTATATTTCTGTAAGATAAACTACAGTATCCTGTGTTGTCGATTACGGTTTCCTCCAGCGGGTGTACGTTAGTTCTCAAAGTAACGAGACACGTGCCGCTCTGTCTCAACTGCCTGTATCCACTTTTATGTCCTAAACACTCGTTTTTTGGGGTCGAGAGCTAATAAAAACGTATTTCTGGGTTTTTTAGCTTGTTTGCTGTACACCTTGTCACACAGCAGCTTTTAGGCATTTTTCTGTCTTCTGTTAGAAGCAAGAAATGACAAGGAGGCAGCCTCTCGCAATGCAAAAAAAATGGAGACGGTTGGATTGTTTTCCCCCCGGGTGTGGGCATGGCCTAATACGCTATGTCTCTATATACTGTTGCCTTTGGCTTGCTCAGTTGGGGATATTTTGGGGATATTTAATTTTATTTTAACAATCAATAAATTCCTCTTGAAACAAACTTTGTTGTATTATTTTAATTTAATACTGTGAAGCTGCTTTGATACAATCTGTATTGTGAAAAGCGCTATACAAATAAACTTGACTTGACTTGACTTGACTTTGAGCGTGGACGGGGAACGCCCCGCGTTTAAAGAGCTCTTGTAAAAAGGAGAGAATTTTCTGTACTCCACATAATAAGGGGGGCAAGTTCCGAGCTGTGTACCAGGCAACAAAGTGAGATGCAGCTGTTCATCTGACTTGCAATGGTCGAACTTCAGGTCTTATACAGTTTCTTATCACTAGGTAGCCAATCAGCTATCTTTCTCTTTTTGCTCCGCCTCGAGATCTCGCTACCGTTAGAATCATCTTTCCCGGATACATCTTTTAATAGGTGGAAAAATCTTTTTTAAATCTTTTTTTTTTTTTTTATCTCAGGTAACATGATTCTCTGCACCTGCAGTGTTCTAGTGCAATCCATCATTTTTAATTAACATTTTTAGTAGGGATGTCCCGATCAGGTTTTTTTGCCCTCGAGTCCGAGTCCGAGTCATTTGATTTTGAGTATCTGCCGATACCGAGTCCCGATCCGATACTTCTATAATACATAAAAAAAAGAATAAAGAAGAGCTAAAAAACAGATCCAGGATGTTCCTTATTTTTTATTTAATTCACCTTATTTTAACATTCAACAACTCTGTTAACAAACAGAGCACTTCTGTGAGGTAGCTTGAACAATCAAGTAATAAATAACATAAATTCTTCACTTTTGGACTTTAGTGCAACAGTAAATATAAAAAAAAAGTCTAATATATTTAAACAAATAGCACCTCAACTTAAAATACCCGGCAGGAATGTAAACAAATAAAATATAAAAGTGCCACAGTGTTTGCAAAGCCAGTAATGTGCTTTTAGGAACTGCACTCGCCGGTTTTACACTGCATGCGTTAGCAGAGCGTGCAGCGCGTATTTTTTTCGGCGCCCATGTTAACGGTGCGTGTCCACTGGCGCAGAGCGAGCGGAGCGGAGCGAGGGTTTTCAATTCATTCCTATGGAAGTTGAGCTTCACGCTCGCCCAGTGCATTTTGGGATTGCCAGCGGACCGGAGAAAGCGTTGAGAGCGACCGAGAGCGTCAAAAGGTTGGGCAGTTCTCGACTTTACCCCTCATTTACACAGCACACGTGTGCGGTGCATTACGTCTGCGACAAGGTTTTATTCCGTCCTCCACGCGGTGCCAACTCACACCAGGAGCATTTCAGAAGCGGAGCGACTGGATGCGCAAGACCACGTGATTTGCCTGTCCGACGTGGTTTTTCTTGATTTTTGAGTTTCTACCATACAGTCTATGGTTTCTACCAAGGATATTGGTGTGTAATACGTTTGGGAGTTTGCACAGGGTGTTTATTTTGAATTTGACAATGTTTTTTTTACTTTATTTTGTATTCCCGGTGCGACTTGGACGTGCGTCCGTCAAAAATAGACCTGGCGCCTATATTTAGCGAAGCGCCGCAGACGTGTTCAGTGTAAATGAGGGGTTATGTAAATATCAAGCGAAAAACGCGGTCGGCAGCCAATTGCTGTAACCCCTCATTTACACTGCACACGTGTGCGGCGCATTACGGCTGCGACACGGCTACCGGAGCTGATCGCGCCCATTCTAGTCAATGCTTGTGTTTACACCGGCCGCAACGCGGCGCGTTTCAGAAGCTTCCCAGAAGCGGCTCTCCGTGCCGCTTCGCTAAATATAGGCGCCTAGTCTATTTTTGACGGACGCGCGTCCAAGTCGCACCGGGAATACAAAATAAAAGTAAAAAAAACATTGTCAAATTCAAAATAAACACCCTGTGCAAACTCCCAAACGTATCACACACCAATATCCTTGGTAGAAACCATAGACTGTATGGTAGAAACCCAAAAATCAAGAAAAACCACGTCGGACAGGCAAATCACGTGGTCTCGCGCATCCAGTCGCTCCGCTTCTGAAATGCTCCTGGTGTGAGTTGGCACCGCGTGGAGGACGGAATAAAACCTTGTCGCAGACGTAATGCGCCGCAGATGTGTGCAGTGTAAATGAGGGGTGAGGTTCGGGATGAGACGTCTGTATAAAAATATGCAAATTGTGCCGGAGTTTATGCTGGATTTAGTGCATAAATCATTTTGTTTACAAATTAGACGCTTTGCAGTTGTTATATATGTTAAAGATTTTATTTTTGACGTGTTCATTGTGATTATATTGATTGGATTTATAAAAGTTTATAAAATTGAAAGGATATCTTTGCTTGGTGCATTTGGAAACAAAGCTTATCTATTTCTAAATGTAATCGCGTGCATTGCTGGTGATTATACTGTCCGTGTGTTGAAAAAAACTTAGATTAAACACAACAGCAACAGACACACCCCAAAGCGGAGACGTTACAGCGTTGCCAGCGGCACTGAGCGGAGTTTTGCCGCTGTAGTGGACACGCACCGTAACAGATTAGAGCGTTCACACCGCACGCAGAAGCGGCGCGGCAGTGCGTAGCAGAGCAGAGCAGCAGTGCCGCGATCGTTTCGGCGCCGAGTCTATTTTTGCTGCGCCGCTTACGCTGAATTAAAGTGACAATGCATTGATCATGGCCAAAATACACCGCATTTTTATCCAAAAAGTGCATTGATGATATCTATTGTGTTTTAAACAGTCAATCAAATGACCAACAGGCAGCAATTTAAAAAGAAAACAAATGTCCAAAAACAAACTTGTTGCCAGAACAATAAAAACAAAGATGATAAGTTATATAAATGAAATTATGAATAAAATAAGCTTCTTGACAAGTCTTTTCTCTTAAATGTATTTGAAAACGAAAGAAAGCAATGCCAACTTATCCATTATAGAGTACTCTGTCTGTACACACGCCGCGGTTCAGCCGCGCGTGACAAACGCTGCCAGTGTGAAAGCAAAACGCGCGTGTCCTGCTCCCACTAACCATACGCACTGCTCCTGCGCTGCTTACGCTCTGCTCGCGTGCAGTGTGAAACCGGCGTAACTCTGTGCCACCGCATAACTATAGATGTGTTAAAAAATAATGAGAATATATATACATATATATCCGAGTCCTGATCGGGAGGTAACGTCCGATTCCGATCGAGTCTGAAAACACGTGATCGGGCCCTATTTCCGATCACGTGATCGGATCGGGACATCCCTAATTTTTAGTACCATCTTATCAACTAACTATACACATCTTCTCTCTGAGCTAGTTAGGTACTTTTCCATCCTCACAGACCCTTTGACCTGATTTAACCTGATTTATCCTGATTTAACCTGGTTTCTGACTGAGACACAGCAATACAGACTTTTATATGAGGCAAAGGAAATTCTCCAACACATGTAAAAGGATACAGCGCGCCAAATGGCACGGCAGAACAGCGGGCTGAAGGTGGCGTCGAGTTGAAACAGGAGCCGGCATCCTCAGACTGCTTTGCAGGTGCTTGTTCGAGGCGGCGAAGAAGGTTTCTAATACGGAAGTCAGCGAAGTGGAGACTTGCTGAAGAGATTAAATCTGTTTTTATGGCGAAAATGGGGCCTTATATAGCTATAAGCCATGCCCATTCTGGCGGGCTATGACATGCCAGGGCGCGAAGCGGCCTGATTGGTTTTCGTGCATGAGCTGCCTCGCCATAGGTTCGTGAAGTTGTTGCAGCACAGCCAATGACCGCTCTAGGTGCTCAGCTAGGTGTCTGCTGTGCAGCTGCACTGCTTTTTAAAAACCTCTTGAAAGGGAAATGTAGGTGTGACAGGGTTGAGACTAGGGTAACAGGGTTGAAGAGACAAATACAGCTTAACATATAAATAGTTGTTTTTTTTAGTGTGTGTGTGTGTGTGTGTGTCTTTTTTTTTTTTTTTCATGTACGCACGCTTTGTGTGTGACGGCCTGCATACCTGTCTTTAGCTGTGTCCCAATGTGAAGACTGCATCCTTCGAAGGCTGCGGACTTCAAACGATGCAGCCTATGCGTCCTCCGAACGACACACCATGTAGCCTTCGTAGGATTTCCTAATTGTGCAGCCAGGTGTTCCCGATTACCGCTCCAGGCGCCAAGCAACGGTGCGAGAGTATGCTGCCATCCTGACAATTCATTTGATATAATTAAGTAAACAGCTATGGAGCCAGAATTGGCTATTGTCATTTTTATGTTTTATATTTTACTGGAGGACCAGGTCATGTAGGCCTACTTTCGGCTTAGCCGAAGATTCAAATGTTCATTTATATCTTACCTTGATGCGATTTTGTAGGCTAGTGTATTCTTTTTATGCACATAAATGGACCATGGTAAATATATTTACACAGGTTTTCAACCCTATTTGAATATAAAACTCAGTTGAATATAAAAAGTCCAGTGCGAATGTTACTCCCACTCGTCATCGGCAGCTGTCAGTCACTGTTGCTAGGCGACAAGAACAATCCTCCGCCGCTAGACCGGTCCGAGCGCTTCAGATGCGCTCTTTGAAATGGGACGGTGCTGTAGTTAGCAACAATTTGTTAATATTGTGACAATAGGCCTACATTTTGTTAGTTTAATTTTCAAAATAACCAGTGGTGGTATGCAGGGCCGGCCCGAGGCATAAGCGAACTAAGCGGCTGCTTGGGGCCCCCTCGCCACCAGGGGGCCCCCAATCGAGTTTTTTTTTTTTTTTTACATATTAATTAACTTAAACAAGTGACATAAATGAATGAAAGGATTAATAATTCACGACAAGAAAATTCTGATTTCATGATCAATATACCTGCCTACAACTGCTGCTGTGTCTGCCAGTGTTTGAGTCATGTGCATAACCTCGCGTGGCGTGCATAGACAATTTGTGCGCAAAGTCACGGTAATGTTAAGCCATGTCACAAAAATTTGATTTGATCAATGATTTATCCTTTAAATGTAATGATATTCAGAACAGAACAAGAATAAAAAAAATAACTATAAACAAGCCAAAACGAAATAATTTAAAGCGAAAGTGAAAGTACGCGGCGTTGGGCTCACGTATCTCTCTCATTAGAATCAAAATGTTTCAACATTCGCGATGGATTTGGATGGTAAACTATTCTTTATCAGAGGCTTTGTACTTCACTTACATTCCAATATCGACGGAAAAAATAATCCTCTTCACACTCGCAAAAATGTGCTTGGAAACATCACAGTGGAAGATTACAAAGCTGGAATATGTTGTGTGTGTGTGTGTGTGTGTGTGTGTGTGTGTGTGTGTGTGTGTGTGAGTCGCGGGCGCGATCGAACAGTGGAAACATAAAAACATACTCCGTCATGTTCATACAAGACATCATTCAAACTGCAAAGTGTTGCAAAACGTTGGAGGATATTTTGCAAATAAATTTTTTTATATGTTTTGTGACAGTTTGTTTTCAGAAGTTTCCAAGAGTTAGTAAAAGATTAAAGAAAAAGTTAAAACTTTAAGTAGGCCTATCTATTTTTTATGAAGTATTTATTTTGTATTAATACATAGCCTCATTGTATTAATTTATAATGTAACATTATAGCGTGACATTGTCAATAATCGTCAAGCACAGGTGACTCTGCGTGGTGGGAGGGGGCCCCCAAATCAAATTCTGCTTAGGGCCCCCAAAAGGCTCGGGCCGGCACTGGTGGTATGTAAGAAACTACTTCGTTAATACTCGAAGTGATTTTCCCACAAAGGACAGCAACACTACAAAATTATTTTACAATATGATGCATTGTTTTACAATAAACTACACAAAAGTATATAGTTTAAATGTATCAACCTTGAAAATATTCAGAAGTAAAATGCAACATATGCAGTAATATAAAAGCAGAACCATCATAAAAACCCTGACAAGGTTTTTTTTCCTCCAGAATTCCTTTACTTTTACTCTTGATACCTTAAGTACATTAGAGTATGCAAGATAAGTTTGCTTAACTAAGGTTTGAAATATATGACTAGTAGTTTTTCCCCAAAGCGGTATTAGTGCTTATTTAAAGTACTTCAGTGTAATAAAGTATCTCAATATTTATTCCATGAGTCAGCCCTGCAAACCTGTTGGTAGACGTGGATAGTGTAAATATGCAGTCAAACACTCTGGAGAGCATCCCAGATGATGTCCCACCAGCAGGAGGCCTTACCAGGGTCTCTATTGTGGAGCCCATCCCGGTCCAGCAACAAACCAGGGTCTCCCACTCAGCTGAATAAAAGTCTACATCATTTTTTCTTATTTTATGTACTGTAATTTAAATGTTTATGTTGATTTTGATATGTTTAAAATATGTTGTAAATAGTTGGGGGGAAAAAGTTATAGAAGAATTTGTTTCATGTAGAAATTATGACTGTCATTACAAAAATAAACAATGTCCCGAGCAAAGAATTCTCTTGTATTTACACATTTAAAGTTGCATAATTTTTTTTTCCTTTTAAAAAATATAAGTGAAAAAAAGTTAAACAAGAATATATATAGGCTATATATTTCTCAATGATTCTTTCAAGAGGAGAAAACAGCCTGTCCATTCTCTCTTGTGCTCTCCTCGCCTCTGCAGTCCCATGTCTTCTCTAATCAAGTCCAAAAACTCGTCCTCTCTGTCTTGCCTTCATCGTGGTGCTGGTGCTGATGCTGCTGGTCCTGGTGCTGATGCTGATGCTGCTGCCTCTGGCTCTTCCTCTTCTTGGTCACACACTGCTGAACTCGGCCCTGGTGTGTCCTCAGGGATTGAGGCAATGAGGGTGCAATGCCTCTGTCCCAACATATCATCCATGAGGACAAACCAGGGCCAAGTTTCAGCAGTGGGTTTCCCACTCACACCCTCTCCTGTCCCAGGACACGTGCAATCCTAAGGCAGAGCAAATTAACCATGGCTTGTTAACAACAACAGCACAATACATTTCAGCAAAGATGTGATCTCAACTTTCTTACTTTGTATTTTTAAAATCATATTCATGAATACTCAAATTTGGTTAAGCACAGCACTACAAAAACACATAAAAGTGAAACCCCAATGCCTTATCTACTGCTTTTCTTATTGTTGTGGGCTTTATAGGGTGAGTGATATTTCTTATTTACACAAGTTAGACAGACTAGTGCATACCCACCCAGCAAAAACTCGTTGAAAAGACGTTGAAAAGACGACTTTGCAAGACGTCTAAACAACGTTACATTTTGGTTGAAAAGTGAAAGGTGAAAAGCCGTCTTTTTCAGGTCGTTGAAAAGACGTCTATAAAAAGACGTCCATTTTAGGTCTAAATTTGGTTGAAAAGTGAAAGGGGAAAAGACGTCATTTTCAGGTCGTTAAAAAGACCTGATTAAACCTGGTCGTTAAAAAGATCCGAATTTCAAGCATAAATTAATTATTATGTAATAATAATGTAATATGTAATAATATATATGTAATATATTCATTATATCCTACAAAGTGACGTCATTCACCACTCTATATAGATTCATCATATTATACTAGCCTATATATTATTATTAATAATAATAATACTCAAAATAGAACAAATGACAAAAAAATAACAAGAAAACATTTATTGACACGTCAAATACACACGAACAACACTCATTATTCGTTTGTAGCCACATATCCCCCACCGCCAGATCGTCCAGGGGCATGTTTAAGGTGGTCTCCCACGGCTTTGTATATTTCGTGGTCAGTGGCCTTATTATTCCACTTTTTGATTGCATCTGTAATGATGACAAAGAAAAACATTAGTGTTCTGTTCAGTTTGTTACTAACAAGAATTAAGAGAGGCAACGGTACACAGGCTTTTCAGTTTGGTTCGCATTTTCGCATGAGATTGCAGTGATGGTTTAACCACTGCACCTGCAGAAATAATTTTTAACCTAGATAAATGTGCGCTATTATTAGGTGCATATCCAAGTGTTTGTGCGGAATGTGGAGCGCGCACTGCATGACATGGTGGAGGCGCCGGCGAGGTCACTTGCATTTTCCTATCAACAGTGGAAACAACTTAAAATACTCCATCATTTCTGGCCAATACTGAAAAGAATAATACATCAACTACAACTAATTTATTTGTGTAAACTCACAATAACAAGAAAACGTGCTTTTCTAAAATAAAAATAAACAAACAGGGGGCGCTTTCTTCTTGGCGTGACACTAAAGCGCTTCCCAAAAATGAACTGAAACACTATACTATACTATGCTATACTAGCCTCACAGACAGCCTCACTAAAGCTTGAAACGCCCACTTTTAAACGAAAAAATCCGAATCGAAAGCCGTCTAATCGTGTAATCTGACTGAAAGATGCATTTCTTTAAAGGCGCATCTACTTTACAGCGGAGATGTAGGGTGATATGTTTGCAGCCGCTGATTTAGAAAACACTAATTATATTATTAATTAATAGACACTTAAAATGCCTCTTATTTTTTTCTGACATATTTATTATCAGCCTGCTTTTGTCGGTGCTTTGCGGCAAGATTTATGAGTGCGCTTGAGCGCGGAAAAGGCTATTCCTCCATGCATCCAGTATTTAAGCAGAGATTAATATAAACGTGCATATAGACTAAAAATCTTTAGCCTATATGCATGACAACTCTAATCAATGCATTTACTAGTTGACATTATTTAATAATTATTAATTAGCTCTTTGTGTTAAATTAGTATAAGTAGTTAACATAATTAATGAACTAACAAGATAATAAAACAAAGATTAAATTAAGATGCTAACTATATATTTCTATATAGCATTGTTTGTTCCACCACGCAAAGGACTGTTTTTAAGGTGAGAATCCTTTATAAATGTGAAGATTTACTGTATCTTGAAGATTGCTGTATTATATTGTATCTTCTGTTATAAAGATGTAGATTGGTATTTCGTTAATAAAAATAATAAGCACATAATGCTGTAAAAAAATAAACAACTTATGTTCTGTTAGATGTTAGATGTTTTGTGTTTTGACTACTTTTTGAATTTTGTCTAATTATATCTCTATGTAATGAAGATATATTATCCAAAATATAATAACATTATATATATACATTATATTACATTATATAATTTTGCCTGGGGCCCCCACTCTTAGTATTAGTTACTAGGCCTAATACCCTTTCAGCTAAAAGTGATTAGAGGGGATAATACTACAACTTACAACATTAGATGAGATGCATTTTTGTATTTGATGTATTTTAATTCATTTAAATTAGATTTTTATTTTTAATTGATTACATTTTTATTGATTGAATAATTGTATTATTATAAATTATTAAGATAAACATTTTAATTATAATTTAATATTTATTTATTTTTGTTTAATAAAAATGCAACAACAAACAACAAAAAGATGATGCTTTGTTTCCCCCCCCTGCTGTACTGAAAACCAAACGGTGACTTCAAAATCTGAGGTACCAAACCATCATTTTTGTGTACTGTTTCTCTTCCAATCTGTCTATTCTAAATGCTCTGTTACATCACTTTGAATTCCATAAAGCACGCTCAAAGTAAAATCAGAATATACCTATCACAGTGGTGAACAGTGCTGTTGACTGAAATGCTTTTTTTGAGCCGTGGCCCTTCATGTTGAGCTGTGCCATAAGATTGTTGGTCATCAGCCTGAAAGAAAGAGGGGAAGAAAGTGGTGGGAAACAGAGATGGAGAAAAGGTGATCAGTCACCTCCTCTACTCACACCTCCTCTACTTACACCTCCTTGGTGCAAGGTAGCAAAGAGGAGATGTGAGAAGGGATGAGTCAAGGTAACAGGCATTTCTTTTATTATCAGAAATCAAATCTTTTATGATTAAAGAAATGAATGCTTGATCGTACATACCTATCCAAAATCTTTGTTGAACAGTCCCTGATGTTTTTGCCTCCAACTTTACTTAACTGGGTAATCTAAGAGGAAAAAAGTAAATATCATTATTACTATACAATATTGGTAACAAACATTTTCAGTCCTTGCATTAACCTAATCAGTTGAACTTAATTTTATTGGTTAGGACAAGTCCAAATGTGTTTGTAAATAGTGTTATAGTAAACACAGTTCTGTATTTTCAGTAAAGTAGAATTATGAGTATACTATTGTCATCATTGCATTGTGCATGAGGGACCAGGAACACAATTTAAACACATAAATTTAATATATTTATGTACAAAAATATTTACAGGTAAATTGTAGCTACTCACTAACACTAACTGTCACTAAAACTTATTAAATATAATATGTATTATTATTATTGGTGGGGTTTCACTGTAAATAAAATAAAATAACAATGCTGCAAATATTGAAATAATTTTTGAGAAAAGCTAAATCAGTCATTCTAGGCCGCAATATAAAAATAAAAACAAAAACAAATCCAGGACTGATTGAATAAATTACATTATTACCGAAAGTAAGTACTTAATGTTCATTGTTAGCACAATTTTTTTTTTTTTTTTAAAGAAAAGAATAAGCAAACTGGTTAATAATTCTATTTTACCAGAACATCTCTCTCTTCATTATTTTGAAGCTTCTCCTCCAAGGTGTTCAGCTCCTCTATCAGCTCCATTCTTCTGATGTGGTACGAAGAATTATTAGGTTCTGCACTTCCAATCCTCTGGACCTCCTGCATGATCTCCACCAGCTTTTTGAGGACACATTTCTGGAATTCTAAAAAGTTAAAAACATTTGACAAGAATATTAATGATCAACTATATAATCAATAATAAATTCAAATGTCACTATATTAAATTATTCATCTTGATATCAGTAATGGAATTTGACTAGTAAACATGTGGTTTACCAATTCTTGGTATCAAAACATTGGGAAATCACTTGTGGAAATACAAATATCAAAAATTTAATTTCAGATAGTAAAAACTGTAATTCTTAATAAATGTAATTGTTATTGTCTGGTTAATTATCACAATAGGATGCCATTCAAATTCAAATGGTCATATAAAGATTAATACAAAAACAGTATGCTTTATGCCTATCTACAAATATACAAGACAAAGTAATTACTTACTGGATGTGGGCATTGGAAATACATCCATGCTGTGGCCAGTTGGAGCCCTTGGTGTTTCTGAAATAAACATTTAAAACTCAGTTCATACCAAGAGAAAGAGAAAAAATAGCTGCACTTCATATTGCATTTTCAAGATAGGAACTACAAACTAAACAGATGCACTTCTTTTGATTTGTATTTTAATTTTATACTTGGTCATGTTCTACTTGAAATTGTCCACCCCCCCAAAATCAGTTACACAACAATGTAATCTAATTAGTTACCATGTCTAGAATTTGTAATTTTTTAATTTATTTTTTGCTCTGATGCTCTCAACTATTTTCAATGTAAGTCTATGGGGTGGTTGCTAGGGTGCTTTAACAGGTTGCTAAGGGTTTCAGGGTGGTTGCTAATGTATTCTGGGTGGTTGCTACACTCAAAAAAAAAATTTGTCTAAACATAAGATTTATGTATTTGAATTGCATGTAAAATTCCCATGCATTTGGATTACATAGTTGTAACATAAACCAATCAATACTCTGAATGTGATTCATATTTTTAAGTCATATCTAAATGAAACAGATAAGATTTATGTAATTGTATTAATAAACTGAATGTGATTTATATTTGTCAGTCATATGTAAATGAAACAGGTAAGATTTATGTAATAGTACACAGAAAAACGCCCATGTTAAATTAACACTGCTCAGTGTTCATATGTGTGCACACTACAGAGTTAAAGCGGTGTTGAAGTTAATGAGATAATTAAGTGATGATTGAGCATTAATTATGAACACCTGTAGTTAACAAGCAGAATCACTGAAGGAAAGAGAAACACAAGAACTACAACTGACTTCAGCCACAGCCTTAGATGAAATCAACTGAAGAGAAAAGAAGACATTAAATCTGTGAAGATCTCAGCAGAGGAGGATTAAACAACTCCACAAACAGCATTACCAGCTTCACTTATTACTAACCAGACTGACTTTATTTCATTTCCGTTTGAATTAAATCAATAGTTGTATTTTAAAGTCACCATGATGGTGGTTAGCGTTTGCTTTAGTTGGGCTCTTGACCATTGACTCTTTAATATAAAATTTTCTCTGACTGCTATAATTATGTGTTTATAAAACACATTTGTTGCAGTGAAAAAGCCAAGAGAAAAAGAGATCAGGTGATGTTGGCTGTTTATTGATGGTGTTATCATCATATTGTGGCCTGAATCACTTATCTTTTTCAGTGTCTAATGCTTTGATTATTGGGGTTATGTGATTTTGTTTTATTTATTATAGTAGCTGTGTGACCTGACAGCATTAGATCCAACAGTTAATCAAATAATATAAAGAATTTTAAAAACTTTTAGTGCATTGAACTTTCTCTTCTACATTATTACTTAGACATCAAGAATCAGTGTATGACTCTCAACAATGGTGACAATCAATGAAATGATTCATACTGCAGTGCATGCTGGGTACCACAAATCAAAACTCACCCATATCTCCCAGCATGCATTGCGGCATTAATAAATTATGCATCAGGATTTTTTGTATCTTTTGTCACCATTGTTGAGATTCATATGCTGTTTCTTGATGTCTGTGTGAGTCTAAGTAATGCCATAGATGAAAGGTTTTTGTGCACTAACTATAAAAAAGAAGAAAAAAAAAGTATATTGTTTGATAAACAACACTGTTAGATTTCATGCTGTAAAATCAAATGGCTTCTGTTATGAATAAAACAATATTAAAAAGCATTAGACACTGAACAAGATCAGCGAATGAGGCAATTACATGATGATGACTTTGTCATCATCAATAAACAGCCAACATCACCTGATCTTTTTTTCTCTTGGCTTTTTCACTGCAACAAACGTGTTTTATAAACTCATAATTATAGCAGTCAGAGAAAATTTTATATTAAAGAGTCAATGGTCAAGAGCCCAACTAAAGCAAACACTAACCACCATCATGGTGACTTTAAAATACAACTATTGATTTAATTCAAACGGAAATGAAATAAAGTCAGTCTGGTTAGTAATAAGTGAAGCTGGTAATGCTGTTTGTGGAGTTGTTTAATCCTCCTCTGCTGAGATCTTCACAGATTTAATGTCTTCTTTTCTCTTCAGTTGATTTCATCTAAGGCTGTGGCTGAAGTCAGTTGTAGTTCTTGTGTTTCTCTTTCCTTCAGTGATTCTGCTTGTTAACTACAGGTGTTCATAATTAATGCTCAATCATCACTTAATTATCTCATTAACTTCAACACCGCTTTAACTCTGTAGTGTGCACACATATGAACACTGAGCAGTGTTAATTTAACATGGGCGTTTTTCTGTGTACTATTACATAAATCTTACCTGTTTCATTTACATATGACTGACAAATATAAATCACATTCAGTTTATTAATACAATTACATAAATCTTACCTGTTTCATTTACATATGACTGACAAATATAAATCACATTCAGAGTATTGATTGGTTTATGTTACAACTATGTAATCCAAATGCATGGGAATTTTACATGCAATTCAAATACATAAATCTTATGTTTAGACACAAATTTTTTTTGAGTGTAGGTGGTTACTATGGTGTTCTGGCTGGTCACTATGGTGTTGCTAGATGGTAACGGTGGAGTTTTATAGAGTTCTTAACATGTTCTTAGCATGATTTAGCTAATCACTCAGCTAATCACAATTAGCATCTGAAGCTGTAGTGTCACTTGAGTGACTAGAGTCTTCTGTTGGGTCTAATGTATCTGTAATTTACACACACACACACACACACACACACACACACACACACACACACACACACACACACACACACACACACACACACACACACACACACACACACACACACACACACACACACACACACACACACACACACACAGCATGCTAAGGTACTTCTTGCCAACTATTTTATCTAACAAGTTAAATATCTTACCATGTCTAGAAGTAGAATGTGATCGACTGGATGAGTTTGATCGCTCCCTTATTGGGGTGGAATGCACTGTAACACCAACATGAAATGTGTTACAGGAAGACAGGAAAATGTTTATGTTTATGAAATAAGAATAAAGTATATATATATATATATATATATTATACAATATATACTTTTCTTTGTACACTGTGTTGGTATTGTGCACTGTTTTTCATTTGACATTATGTATGCCTTTTTGTTGTCTAATAAAAACAAACATTCAAAATTCTCTTTTAACTAAAGCCTACAAGTGATTTTCGGCTAATGTATATATGAGTAATGTACAGTAATAGTAGTAGAATTAATAATTGCATGAATATTTAAATATGATGCATTTCGTTGGTAGTGTAAAGTTGGATTTATTTATTTATTTAAATATACTGTAAGGAAATACCAATGTTTTGATTATTTTTTAAAAGGCTGTTACAGTTATGACATTATGACAGTGTTTTGGTGGGTATGTTTTAAAAATTACATTATGAGCTCAAAATTATGAACTTAGGTATTTCTTGCCAACAATTTTGATTTGATTATCTTACCATGTCTAGAAGTAGAAGTGGAGTGCCTTCTATGGTGTGATCGAATGGATGAGTTTGATCGCTCCCTTATTGGGGTGGAATGCACTGTAACACAAACGTGAAATGTTTATGTTTATGAAATAAGAAAAAAATCCCATATGATAAAGACATTAACAATATGAGAAAAGTAGTACAATATAAACTCTCCAACATTGTTATAATTATATTTTTTTAAACATATGAACATTGGTGTTCCCATTTGTTGTTTATCATTTACAGTGCAATTATTGTTATAATAACATTATATAGTAGTATAATAAATAATAATAATACAGTGTTATACGACATGCACAATAATATTACAGTGTCAAACAAATAAAAATAAAAACTCCTATTTCTTGCCAAAATTTTGATTTGATTATCTTACCATGTCTAAGAGTAGAAGTGGAGTGCCTTCTATGGTGTGACTGAATGGATGAGTTTGATCGCTCCCTTATTGGGGTGGAATGCACTGTAACACAAACAATTGCAATTTACAGTGCAATTATTCTTATAATAACATTATATAGTAGTATAATAAATAATAATAATACATTTGAACTGGATTTACATTATGGTTTGTTAATACATTATGAGTTACTACATAGTTTAAATCCTCCTTTTTCAATCAGATATAAAGACAGTCTGCCACATGTAGGCGCATATCCTTTATGCAGTGGCGTCTGCATAGGTAGGCTATACACACACTATGTACCAATGGTTCTGCAACAATTTTATCTAACAAGTTGATTTTCTTACCATGTCTAGAAGTAGAAGTGGAGTGCCTTCTATCACTTCCATGGTGTGATCGACTGGAGGAGTTTGATCGCTCCCTTATTGGACTAGGGTTATCTTCAACATATGCAAACAAACAATTAACATCATAATCATCTCCAGAATAACAGCACTTTTTCATGTGATGTTGCTTAGCTCACTTCCATAGCTTATCCCATCAGAACCATCCAAAAAGTGTAGTGATTGTTACACACAAAGCTTAACATTACCTGGAATTTCAATTTCATCATCTTCTGAAGATGAATCTGGCAGCTGTTGGCTCTGAGTCAACTGGTCATTCTGATCCATGGATAATTCTGCAAGAAGAAAAAAACTATCAAACAGGACCTTTTTAATCTGATGTGATTTGAAATTACTTATTTTTTTACTTTTATATTATACAGAGAACTTAAATAATGTGATTATTTACTGTCACTACAATAAGCAATACTGTTCTCTGTTCACTGGATTAAGCTAGCACTCTTGATTTACCTTCAGAAGTGGTGTGGACAATGGTAGCAGGAGTTCGGTTTTTCAGGAGTTCGGGAGGCTTTGGAAATGCCTGCAAATTCTTATCTGAAACAGTCAAAATGGTATTTATACATCACTATGCTGTGATAAACCTAAACTAAACAAAACTAAAATAACATAGAAAATCCTTATTTCTAATAGGTTTCGAGAAATGTATTCGCCCTCACTTGACTTGTTCTTGACTTTTGAGACATCATCTTCTGAGTTAAACGACCCTGCAATTATTACATCAGTAAGCCTTGTTTTTGCAAGTAAAAAAAAACAAAACAAAATGAAGGGCTCGACATTAAGCCTTGACGTGCTTGTCCTTTGGACAAGTAAGTTGGTCATTCCCTTTGTAAAAAGTTGCTTGTCTGGGGAAAAATATAATTTATTCTGTAGCAACATTCTTAGAGTTCTAGAAATTAAATCTACATCTTTGTGATATTTACCCCAAGGACATTTTTTTTTTTTTTTTTACCTTTAACAGGAAACATTTTTCCCCTAATGTTGTAAAATATATGCTTCATCAATCCTAAATCAATACCTACACTGCAAAATTACAAAGACATTAAATAAAGTTTTGCGATTGTTCAAAATATATATATTTTTTCATATACAAATAAGAAATGCTGTGTGTGTGTGTGTGTGTGTGTGTGTGTGTGTGTGTGTGTGTGTGTGTGTGTGTGTGTGTGTGTGTGTGTGTGTGTGTGTGTGTGTGTGTGTGTGTGTGTGTGTGTGTGTGTTGGTCAATATTCGTTCAAATGGCTGATTCATTCAAGATTGAGGCAATTGTTTATGAATAGGTTATTGAATCGATTCGTTCAAACGCTGAATCATTAAGCAATGAAACCCTCTGGTTGAGTGTTGCTGTGAGGTGCAGTTTGGTTCTACTGTGGTCTCTGTTTGGAACTTTTTTCGCTGCTGAAATAGAACAAAAGCAGTCAATATTGCGTCAAAAAAGTAAGTAGGCCTACTTATTTATTGAACTGTTCTACGAAATCAGTCACATTTTCAATCGTGATGGTATTCAGGAAAACGGCCCTTGGTCGTGTAATGTTGCTTAACTGTAGCCTATCATATGCTAATAATATGTAATATGTTCATATATAGGCTACAAATATAAGAACTCCACATTTGGTATTTTTACCACAGTATGTTAACCCGTAGGCCTACTGTGTTAAAAACGCGGAGCGCTTTCAAAGGCCAATGAAAGCTACTGTCAGTTAAGTCCTATTCGGACACTAATTGTTTATCATGGGCTGGGCGGGCTCGTACGGTATTTTAAACATTTACAGGTAAATGTAAATCAGGTAAGTGATTTTATTGCCGCCCGAATCCATAATGTCAGTGTTTTTTCTCACGCAACCCTCGTAAAAATCCCTGGCCAAATTGTTTTTTGACAAACAATGTTGTCAGTTTTTTGGTGGGAATTTAATTGCAAATCTGAATCCACATCTCTGAGTTTACAAGAAGAGATTCAAAATTCACTGTTTAAATCCTTTTTGATCACTACCGAGTACCGTATGATGTAGGGCTACACTTTTATTACTGAAATGCTGGAAAGTATTTACAAGAACGTTCACTATTTCATCGCAGCTCCACATCAGCGAACAAAAAATGGGAAAGAGATGAAAGCACGTAAAAAATTGTAAAAATGGTTATTGAGGCAGCAATTTATGATAGAATTTTAAAATATGTAGGCTAGGCTATTATAGGCTATTATAGTTTGGATTATTTTTTATAATATCCCATGAGTCCTATAATGCAATTTCAACTATTTCTGAAGCGCTTCTTTTATAAAGAACAGCGCTTTCTCGCATAACTCAGTGAAGCAGCCCCTGCACGAGAGAATAGGCTAATTGATTCTCGAGCCCAATGATATCAACCAATTCAGCACCATCGCCACGGACAGCACCGGGTAACGTCGAAGCGGCTTACTAAGGTATAGTTCGGGGAACACGCCTAATGGTATACCTTTAATTAATTTATACCTTAAGAGGTTTCATAGCGCGCTAAGAAACAACGTGATCGGGAAACCGATACCAGTCTACTTGTCTGGTCGGGCATGTAAAATTCTCTTCCACTTGCCCCTTCAAAAAATCCACTCCCGGACAAGCAGACAAGCGTTATGTCGAGCCCTGTATGTATAAAATATTTTGGAGAACAATTATGCACTTACATTCCATATAATCGTCATGTT
Source organism: Leuciscus leuciscus (assembly GCF_965113295.1). Taxonomy (NCBI): domain Eukaryota; kingdom Metazoa; phylum Chordata; class Actinopteri; order Cypriniformes; family Leuciscidae; genus Leuciscus; species Leuciscus leuciscus. Next base: position 13,762,044 of record NC_138739.1, read on the forward strand.
TCCTCTTTTTTACAACTCTCTTTTTATATGGCATATTGGTGATATTTTCGTGGTCAGTTTGGGCTGATGACGTGTAATCATAAAGCTCACAGTCTTTCTCGTTTTCTACAAAATAAATCACCAAGTTAAATAGAAATGTACAGTAACCTGTATGTAAATAACGCAGAGAAATAATAACAACACCAAATTCAGTAGGTCATTATGTGTATTTGTACCTGATGTCATTTTTATTTTCACCAGCAGGAAAGTGAGCCAGTCCTCCATGGGGTTTAACTTTTTTTTATGGGCTGACTGCACCTGGGTCTTTGGCCATCTCACAATCTTCTCATCTTCAAGGATCCAGTTTTTTGGGATGACACCCTCAAAATGTTTGTCACCCTCAATCCAAACAGCCCTTGCAAAAACCATGTCTGAAACTACAAAAGGGCAACTAAAAAAAAAAAAAAAAGAATGCTTCATTTTTCATTATATTTCATGCAACAAAGGGAAGATGGCATATCCTCCACAGTGTGGTAGACATACAGCTTTTGTTTTCAAGTCCTGGCTTTGTAGTAGTTGTGTTTTAGCTGTGCTGTAGGTACTGCTGACAAAAGCAATGTCTAGGAGTTTAGACTGGCAAGGCTTTTCAAATAGGTTGGAGGTCTGGTGATCTGGGATGACACTGCAAACTAATTTGCCATCTGTTTTTTCTTCAGTTACAAAAGCTACGCTACCATCTTTGAGCAAAAAACAGCTGTCCCTCTGCTTTGCTGACACTGGCTGCATGCGAGTTTGCTTCTGTTTCGTATTTTTTTGTGTACGCTCCTTCTCTGCCATACGCTTTGCCACTTGCACCAAAGGGTTATGGCTGGTCTTGACAAGCTTCTTGATGGTTTTCAGATGGTTCTCAAAAGGGAAAGCAGATATTTCATTTAACGAACAATCAAAATGTGCAACATCTTCATGGAGGTGTTTTACGTTATGCACATTGTAGACAGTGAATTTATTTCCATAGACCTCAGCACTATTGATGACAAAGTGATTAAGGAGGTCTGCTGCATATGGTAGAAAGTGGTTTCTCCGCTCACGATCTGCAGAAAGAAGGATCGACATTCCAATCGTCAGGCAAAGGAAGTGGTGGTATAAATCCTGGTCCACAATTCCATGGAGTATCACTGGTCCAGTGTACAGCAGGAACTGCCGGAACTCGGTGGCTTTCCATCTATCCAACTCCTGAAGGGATCTGGGTTTCCTTGCCATCTCACTGGGCATTGAGTTCCTCAGCTTAATGAGTTCACTGGAGAGTTCAGCTCTCTGTCTCGGAGAGAGTCTACGAGGATTGGGGATCCTGCACAGGTAGTACAGGATGCGCCTCACAACCCCAAGACAAACAAGGTGCATGTAATCAAGAACAAAAGAGCCAACACATGGAATGCCTGCTCTGATCAGTGGTGTCTCCCCATTCTGGTGTTTTGCTCTGTAGGCCATCTGGCTGAACTTTTCATCTGTCCTGCTAGGGGATGTATCCTTGCTGTTGAACACTATTTTACCCAACCATTCACCCTCCTCTTCACACCTCTCACAGCTGTGGTATCCAGTGTGGTAGATTATGTTTTTCAAGAAAGCTCTTGCTGGAGCATCACAGATAAAGGCTTTTATGTGAACCTGTATGACATTTCCATTGTGTTGAATTCCATTTTCCCTGAGCCTCTTAATTTCTTCTACCAGGTCTTGGACATAGTCTTCCAATGGTGCAGGTTTTGTCATGCCACTAAACAGGCAGATGATAAAAGGCTCAAATCCATCAACCTTTGCCAGCATGGGCCAGAATTGAGCAGCACTAGATCTGAATAATGGCACACCATCAACATTAATGGTGACAGCAATGTGATCTGGTGAAGCTGGGCACTGAAGAAGTATGCACCGTATACCAGTTTCCAAACCATAATAGATGTATTCGCCGTTACATCTTGCCTGGCGTTCCACTACTTTTGGAGTACAAAGAAGTGTCCGTGAGTCCTTAGGCAGGTCATTGTGTCCATGATTACGTAGAACTTGGAGCAAGTCATTGAGTGATTTGTGTGATTGATTATTGGTCACTGCCCAATCTGCCAAGTCATTACATAGGTCCAATCTGTTTTCATCTAGGTCACCAGCTATTTCAGGTGCCTCCTCCATTACTTCATCTTCTGTGTCTGGACCTTCAACACTGTATCTTTCTCGATCCCTGCCATCATCCACAGCATCAAACTCGTCATAATCCAGATAGGACATGTCATCCATGAACTCTTCTTCCCTGTCATCCTCAGCTAGCTTCTTTACCATAGAATTGACCTTCCTCCAGTTTTTAAGATAATCTGAGGCCATTTTAACAATGCTACAGATGTCTGTAGAAAAAATAAATGATGACAGTTTTCATTTTTGGGTGAACTATCCTTTTAAGTGTAGACTCTAAAAAATGCTAGGTTGTTTCAACCCAACTATGGGTCAAATATGGACTAATCCAGCCGTTGGGTTACATTAAATTAAAAAAATTTAACCCACCGTTTGGGTTTGTCCATATTTGACTCAAAATTGGGTTAAGACAACCCAGCATTGTTTAGAGTGTACAGACCGCTGGGCTTGTCATTAAGCTTTGTCATGTGTTTGTCCTTCGGACAAGTAACTCGGTCATTCACTCAGAGTAAAAAAGCTTGTCTTGAAAAAAATAGGATTTGTTTGTTGTGTAAATCTAATTTATTTTTTATTACTATTATGGCATTAATTAGCCCACAAACTGAAAAACAGCGTACAGCCTCATGTCCACGTGTAAACGGAAAAAATCGAATTGAAAGCAAATACGGTCTGATTATGTTATCACGTCCGTGTGAAAGGTGCATTTGAACATGATAATACAATAAAATATAATTTATTTCTGTGATTAAAGCTGAATTTTCAGCATCAGTACTCCAGTCTTCATTACATGATCATTTAGAAATCATTCTAATATGATGATTTGATGCTCAACAAATATTTATGATTATTATCAACATTTTATTATTATTGAGCTCACGGTCCCTATTATAATAGCCCTATTACTACATATAGCTATATAGAAAGTTACTTGAAATACTTGAAAAGCATATGAAATGTCTACTTTTAAACAAAACTATTCAAAACAGGAAACTCTCTACTTATGTAATCCGTAGTCATGCATTAATTTGAAGCGTCCGTAACACATTATTATGGTTGTTCAGAGCAAAGCAGTTGGATTAAATGTCGATCCTAATAAACATAAGCGTAATTTAGCTTTGCATATAAAGTTTCATGTTATTTGTATTTATAATTGTTATAAACGTTATCTTTAAAATGCCATGGACGTGACAGTGCACTGAAGCGTTGTGACCTCATAATTTTCTTCATTTCTGATACAGCACAATACAGTATATTGCACACCTAAATGGACAACTTAAAAAGGGTTTTGATCTTTAGGTAAAAACTTTATTTTTTCATGGTATGGATGACATTTGCATGGAATTGCCCGATACATTTTAATTGTCGACAATCAAAAATCGTGATATCGTACATGAAACTCATGAATACAAAAAGTCCATGAAAATGAAAGAACTAAATATTAACAGTATGATTTCTGTGTGGGATGGAGGGGGGATGGTTCCCATTTATTTTGACTGTTACTATTTGACTGCTACTGTCTTGTAGTTACATCTACAAATAAATACTTTAAAATGCATAATGAACACATTTTAGTGATTTCTTAACAAATAAAATAAAATTGCATCCTAAATTTTCACAACACAGATATTAAAAACTATATATCCCTCATTTGACAGAAATAAAACTTTACTAATAAGTCATTGTAACTTTGAAAATATAACAGAGTGGTGGAACTATGTGCTCATGGGCTGGAGCTGACTCTGGAGCGAGCTAACGGGCTGGAGCGAGCTCACGGGCTGGAGCGGACTCTGGAGCGAGCTCACGGGCTGGAGCGGACTCTGGAGCGAGCTCACGGGCTGGAGCGAGCTCACGGGCTGGAGCGAGCTCATGGGCTGGAGCGAGCTCATGGGCTGGAGCGAGCTCACGGGCTGGAGCGGACTCTGGAGCGAGCTAACGGGCTGGAGCGAGCTCATGGGCTGGAGCGGACTCTGAGCGAGCTCACGGGCTGAAGTGAGGTCTTGATGATAGTCTGTGGAGGGCTTGGACGCAGGTTTGGGATGAGCTGGGATGAATTCCACAAAATATTGATTTCTGAACTGTAAGTTAAAACATTAGTATTGTCTAGTTTAAAAAAGGGTAAGGGTTAGGGTTGAATTTGTTTTGTTTGCATTATTTGAGATCTGAAAACACTGCATATTTGTTTGCAATTTTCTGCAAAAAAAATGTATCTAAATGACAATTTGATTATTTGGAATTTGGGAGAAATGTTTTCAGTAGCTTAGAATAAAATAAAATAAAATATTATTTTTACTCAAAAGCATACCTATAAATAACTTTGCAGTGTTCTCTTAATTTCTGAATCTACGTGAATATCCTATGGATAGTTGTCTCATCACAAAAAAAAAAAAAAAGACCAAATATAAATATTCAATGTAAGTTTAAAAATAAAATATACAACATATATTACTGACAACACATTTAAGAGCAGCTAAGTAATAGTATAGCCTACTTACCGTGAAATTAAAACTGATGAGGCAGAGGAAGACAATCCAAAATCTAATAAAACAAAGAAGTGAAAAATATATATTTATCAAACCTGGTAACAGTCCTTAAGTTTCATGTATGCTGCATTATGCCAATAAATACATTGGATTTTAATTTGTTGCTAGTAATTAGCATTGTTAGTATCGAGCATTTTCATGTAAATAAATGCATTGCTTCTCCACATGTTCACTGTAAAAGTAGTTTGTGTGCTTTCATGGGCTATGTGAGAAGAATTTTTGCAAGCGAGTCAGAAATTCTGGGTTCATCCGCACTCGAATAGTTTTTTTTTTCTGTCTTCAAAACCGAATATGTTCATCAGTGGTTGTATGTCAAGCAGGGACACGTTTGTGTGAGTTTTGTTTTGTGATTTCACCAGAACAAATAGAAAGACTCCGCAACGTCGTTAAAGCGCGTGTCCGTGTGGACTGTGCGCGAGTCACAACTGAGAACACTGTATCCGCGCGCCACTTATAGCAGGCAAGGAGCACTCTTGATTTAAAAAACTCCGCTGGTTAAATGGATATGTTTTATTTATTTTTATTAGGTACATCCTTGCCGCAAGATGTTTCAAAAAGTGGTGGGGACAAAATCGATCAGTCCTGCTGAGTTTTGCTCCAAACCTGATCAAACTCTCCTGCCAATCGCTTCCTATAGTAGCCTAACCTATCGCTTCCTAGCCTAACCTAAAATCTGTAGGATTGTGACCCTTGGAAACCCTACTACTAGCCTACTAATAATAATACTGTTCCTCCAAAGTAACGTTAACATGGCAAACAAACTCTAACTAAAAGAGCGCGAGCGCGTCTCTCAAATGACGTCATACATCTAACGGTATTTAACGGAAGATTGTAAGTTAGGCCTATAAGGACGCTTGTAAGATGTACATTTACAAGAAAAAGATAGTCAATTAACCTTTACATATCTTAATATGTTCCTTGATATTCACTTTTATGAGATAACTTATTTTTAGTGGTTAAAATAACTTAGTTGAGAAAACCAATCAGGCTCACATTCCCTCACAGGCTCATCAGGCTATCCCATATAACTTAATTGTATTATTTACTCTGGTCATATTGTTAATTGTCATATTTGTGATTTTATAATTCATATTTTCAGTTGTAAATGTAATTTAAATCAATTGGTTACATAGGCTAGGCTACTTGAATACTCACATCTCTGTATCCGGAAGCAATGCGCGCGATAAGCACCGAGACAGCCGCTTATATACCCTCGGCCAGATTCGCGGGCTTAGCACGCGAGCAAAAATTCAATTTTTTTATATTTTCTTAATTATGTAAAATGTAATGTATACATTTATTCCAATCTTTTGTTATATTATTCTGCCATTAAATGACACATAAAATAATTAATTAATTAAATTAAAACTGATGGAGTGTTTTTTTTTTCTTTCTCTCTTCTGGCTGCATATTTTTTCTTATAATGAGAACAGTGGGAATGCAATTTTTTGTGTAATATTATACCCTGGTGGTATCTCTATAATCACTTTTAGCTGAAAGTGTATTACTAACTAACAGGCAAACCAACACTGAGTGGGGGCCCCAGGCAAAATTAGTTTGAAGATTTACTGTATCTTGAAGATTGCTGTATTGTATTATGTCTTCTGTTATAAAGATGAAGACTGATATTTCGTTCATTTAAAAAATAAGTACACAATGTCGTAAAAATTAAACAACATATGTTCTGTTAGATGTTTTGTGTTTTGACTAGGCTACTTTTTTAATTTTGTACAATTATATCTAGGCTATGTAATGAAGATATATTATCCAAAAAAATTATATATAATTATATATAATAGGCTATATATATATATATTTCTGCTTAAATACTGGATGCATGGAGGAATAGCCTATTCCGCGCTCAAGCTTTATATAGATATATTTCTCATGTATTTGAGGCTAGTATACGCTGTGTTTCTATTTATTTTTGAGACGCGCTCCAGTTAACGGAGACCATGAAAGCGCGCCCTGATTGTTTTATTTTATTTTACGAAAGCACAACGTTTTATTGTTATTGTGAGTTTACACAAATAAAAGTAGTTGCGACAGATGCATTATTCTTTTCTGTATGGACAGAAATGATGGAGTATTTTAAGTTGTTTCCACTGTTGATAGGAAAATCCAAGTGACGTCGCCGGCGCCTCCAAAATGTCATGCAGTGCGCGCTCCACATTCCGCACAAACACTTGGATTTGCACCTAATAATAGCGCACATTTATCTAGGTTAAGGTTAGAGCGAGCGGCCATGCCAGACGGAGAAGTCATTTTCATGTTTAACAAATCAAATCATGCATTTTCTACATACCTGCTGCGAGTAAGCGCTGCTCCAGTTTGAAAAAGGCGGCTGAGGCGAGCTGGTAACCGCATAACCAGCGTAACGAGAGAGGGGCCCCACTAAGGGGGATGCAGAGATGTTGCTGCGTCTTTATATTAACATTCCTGATTGTTTGAATTATCAGCCCTCGGGGGCCCCTTAAAATGCGGGGCCCCAGGCAATTGCCTGGCTTGCCTGCCCTATTGGGGCGCCATGGTGTGCTGGGACAGGTACCGAAGTTATGGCTGTAATGAAATCATTTAAGGCAAGGTGCAGCACACAAAGCATAAGAGATTTTGAAGAAAAAAGAAAAAGAAAAAAAGATTTGTCATGTTTTTTGTTGTTTTTTCACCCTCCAAAAAACAGTTAGGCCAACTTACTTCAAACATAACCCAAATGGAGATGTTTAGCACTGTTCAATGACACTGTTCATTGCACCTTTTTGTAGCCTATAAAATGAATGTGAATTGGGGGTCAGTTGTCCCCCTTTGCTATCTTCATTTGTGTTCCTCATCTCCAAGTCATTTGGAACAAACATTAACAATAACAACATTATTTTCATTTCTCTGGTCGAATGTTCATAAGGATAAAGCAATTTCTTCACACATTGATTGTGTTACATAATGCAATTTTAATGGGATTTTGGCAATATTGCGATTAATATTGCGATTAATATTGCGATTAAACTTTCACTCGTGTAAACACAATACTCCGATCAAACTAATGTGATTAAGCTCATTCACATCTTGTATGTTCAATGTCTTTTTAATAACATCTTTAAAACATGCCTTTTAAATTTCTTGTAAATCTATTTTAAGTTGTGAATGCTTACTTGGCTTGCCATTTAAACATGTTAAAACAGTAATGCTTGAATAATTACACAGTTGTACAAGTTTTATTGACCATGTTTTTAATTTTGTGGAGCTGTTACTTTCCTGTTTAAATGGCATGCCGTTAAAACTGAACATTGTTGTTATATTAAGTTGTAATTAAAGAACTTCTGAAACAAATTATATTGTGTATTTTCAAGTCACTGACGTTTGCCTACAGAACAACTGGCTCTTCTCCCTTTTACCTAAACTCATTACTTCAGACTTACGTGCCATCCAGAAACTTGCGCTCTGCAAGCGAACCCAGAGCTGCTGAGTCCATAGCACTTTCAAGAAACGGCTGAAGACGCTGCATCTATTTTTAAAAAGTGGGTGGGAACCCGCATCTTTTTCGGCAACACTTGATCCATTAATACTAATTATTTTCTATTCTATATCTATTAAAAAAAAGTACATGTAAGCGTTAGATTAAACTGGGAAGGGTCATAGCACTTGCATATCTGTCCTATTGTTAGTTTCACTGCTTTGTTCTCATTTGTAAGTCGTTTTTGGATAAAAGCGTCCGCTAAATTAATAAATGTAAATGTAAAAAATATTCTATAAATTGAAGAATATGTACTCTTTAATTACCATAGTGCCAACACATTGTCAGGTTACACTTTGTTATCACCAGCATGGTGCAAAAGGACTATTAACTTAGATATCACAGCAACACATACTCATTTGTATCAGTACTGGATACAAATTTGTGTATAACTTAGAAGTTAATACTTGTTCATAACCACTTTAAGCAACGTCGTATTCTTTTTATTTTGATAATTTTATTTACGTCTTCAACAATGTTATTAAAATGTTCAGGCACTGAGACAAAAGGTTGATATCTTTGTGAGTATCATTCCTTTGGTTAAAGGAATTTCCCATGACAATCTCTTTGAAGTGAAGTGTCAGAATTAGCTTCACCCCGAAGCCATTTGCTTGTTGGTTGCAGCTGGGGTTGTTCCATGTTAAAATAATTTCCTTGTTTACAATCTTGCTTCGTTATAGAATGAATCAGCGTTTTAATGAATATAAAAATAAATAAAAAAAACACTAAAAAACAACAACAACAACAATAAGGTTTAAATAAAAATGAATAAAATGTCATACAAAAAATAGTTATTAATCAAATAAATAGATTAAATGATTGAAATTGACAAGTACATCAGCAAACACTAATATGAAACATTTTTTATTGAACAATAATAACCATTATATAACAACAAATAACAGTAATTAAAAATATATATTTTGGTGCCTACATTGCAATATGATTGTTCAGAAATAGGTGTACTAATGCACAACACTAGCGTTTTTAACGACATAATCAGGGTGCGCATTTTGCTGAATTTCTGCCATGCCAAATCATTTATGTTTATATATGGTTATACAGTATATGGTTTGCGAACGTATAGGTGCTTACAACTCATTTATTGCTGGGATGTCCAGGTTGTGCAGTGACACTTAACTTTGGAACTATTTCTACAATATTTCTTTGCTTGCTATATTGACTTTATTTACGTTCGATATTAGGGCTATATGTGGTCCGAAACGGACGTGGGCTAAATTTGGATCTAATCAGACGGACCAAACAAAGCTACATTTTCAAATACTTTTTTTTGGGCTAAATTTGGACCAAATCAGACGGACCAAACAAAGCCCAATTTTCAACGTCTATGTTTGGGCTAAATTTGGACCAAATCAGACGGACCAAACAAAGCCCAATTTTCAACGTCTATGTTTGGGCTAAATTTGGACCAAATCAGACGGACCAAACAAAGCCCAATTTTCAACGTCTATGTTTGGGCTAAATTTGGACCAAATCAGACGGACCAAACAAAGCCCAATTTTCAACGTCTATGTTTGGGCTAAATTTGGACCAAATCAGACGGACCAAACAAAGCCCAATTTTCAACGTCTATGTTTGGGCTAAATGAAGACAATGACGGGCCGACTTGATTTAGCCCAAAAAACAACGTCTTAATGACGTCTGGTGCTGGGTGGGTATATTACAATAAAATTTAATTTAATTTATTTCGTTTATTTATTTATTTTTATTGCAGTTTAATAAATTGAGCTGTCTGCTCCTTGCTCCCTGAAACAATTATTAAACTAATATTAGCACAAGTTTTGCCTCAGACCACCTGACAAATGAAGCCACGCAATTGTGATTTAAGTTAAGATGAAGTTTATAAGAAAGAAAAACTTGTGGCTTTTAACTGTGGTTTCACTAGCTATTTGAGTAAATGAAAACATAATACTTACATTTAAATGTGAATTTGCCGTCCACCAGCGAACTCTCGGCCGTCATTTTTTTTATTTTTATAAAAATGCTGTCGTCACCGACGCGCGATGACTTATGGGGTAGGATAGTCCGCTAAGTGTCCATTTATGTATCCTTCCTTTCACGGGGAAACGAAGGGTGCATTTGGCGTCGCTTTAGCCTTCGTCGCGCCGCGATTACGCAACCGGCCTTCGAATACGGACTTCGGAGGATGCAGAATTGAATTGGGACAGCCTTCATCGCGCCGCGGTGACGCAATCGGCCTTCAAATGCGACCTCCGAAGTGTGCAGCCTTTGAATTGGGACATCCTTCGTCGCTCCGCTGTGACGTTTCGACGCGCCGCTGTGACGCAATCGGCCTTCAAATACGGCCTTCGGAGGATGCAGACTTCACATTGGGACACAGCTATAGTTATTCTTTGTTTCAGTAGGGCGGGGCTGCGATCCTGAGAGTGAATGGAGGACACCTGTGTTTGGAGTTTAACGTCCTGTTAAAAGCTTCCTACTTCCTGCCTTCCAGGGAGAGAGTGGTTCTCTCCCCGGCGTGTCTTCTCCTTTATGTTTTTGTTATTGCCGGCATTTTGTGTTTAGGTTTGGTTCTGTTTGGTAAATAAATTGGTTATCTTTTTATTAAGTGTTTTTGTTTTACTTCTTTGTCATAAACTCCGAGCCGGGTTATGACATGTGGCAAAGAAGTAATGGGGTTGAGTGTGATGGGGTTGGGATTTTTTGCTCAAAATGGCCACTGCTCTACATGAAGTGAATAACAGGAGAGCACATGGCATGCATGATATTAAGAAATCATGTATATTGTTGAAATAAAGATAATTTTCACAAGTAATAGATTATACCTTTATTCGATGTAACAGGGTTGAGTCGTTGAGCTTGACAACCACAATATCACACTTCTAAATAAGTTATAGTTACAAAAGAAGGTGGTAACTTGCCTGTGTCTGCACACAATGTTGTTCAGAAGACTTATATGTTACTTCCTGTTATTGAAGTCACTGAAGGATACGTTCATTATTTTTATATGGGGGGAGGGGGGGGGGGATGATTTGTGTAACGGGGTTGAGGGGTTACTGAGGCACAGAACTAAATAATGTGATTTTAATTAATAATTATAAATTTAATTAGAGAAAAAACAAAACATTACCAGCAAAAAAGCACAGACAGATATTCATGGGAAGGGCAAAATGTATGGACTTTTTTCTCATTTTAGTATTCATATCCCAAGTACACTTTCGGAAGGGACATGACAAAGTAGGTGGTGTCAACTGAAAAAAACAAGATCATTTCTAATAAAGATAAAATGTATGTCTATACTATATTTCTATACTTTATCAAAGGAGACATTTATAGATTTTGGTGACCCAACAGGTAAAATGCATTCAGAGTTCCTAATGGCGATGCAAATTCAACCGGGAAAATGGCCCTAGCTTTCGGAACATTTAGTTCTCGGGGAATCACCATGATGGCTAGTTTCTAGAACTACTCGGTGCGAAAGCCCCTATGTTCCATTTCGGCAGTAACATGTACACTTTATGTACATACATTTACAATACTAATATGCACCCCCTAAATAAGGTACCATTTGAAAGCCTTTGTACCTTACAAAAAGCAAGTTAAATGACAAAAATAAGGAATATATTAACTATTAAGAACAGTTAAAGTTGAGATAAACTATAATAGTACATCATGCAAATTCAGGGTTGTGAAACTAGGAGGGTCATGTGTCGTGGGAGGATTCACACACCACATCAACACTTCTGCTGTATGTTTAGCAGGAAGTTTTATTAGATCAGACACTGAACAACTGAAGGAAATGTTTCACATGTTAGTTTTGTTCTGTTTGTGCTGCTTGAGTCTAATCGGTAAGTTATACAAACATTTTATTTTCCCATATTAGAGTAATAAAGCTGCTCTACTGTTCAAATGAAATTATTTTCATCTGCTGTTATGTACCAGACGAATCACGAATATTAGGAAATCTACTAACTTTGAATTCTGTCTCTGTTCAGAATTTTAAACTGAAATACAATATTGAAAGGCATGGAAATGAATGGAAATCTCTAGAGAAAATGTAAATTTCTGATATTTTCTGTAAATCTGTTTTCTTAATCTTCGAATACATTTTTAATGGGTTCACATCAGAAGTGTATATGTGACCCTGGACCACAAAACCAGTCACATGGGTAAATTTTTTTAAATTGAGATTCATACATCAACTGAAAGCTGCATAAATAATATTTGCATTGATGTATGGTTTGTTATGATAGGACAATATTTGGCAGTGATACAACTATTTGAACATCTGTAATTTGAGGGGGCAAAAAAATCGTAACATTGAGAAATTGCCTTTAAAGTTGTCCATTTATGTTTGCGATTGTGCTGCATTCACTCACAAAAATATTTGTTATATATTTACGGTAGGAAATTTACTAAATATCTTCATGGAACATGATCTTTACTTATATATCCTAATGATTTTTGGCATAAAAGAAAAAAACAACAATTTTGATCCACACAATCTATTGTTGGCCATTGCCACAGATATACCCGTGCGACTTATGACTGGTTTAGTAGTGCAGGGTCACAATTAACTTGCATGTTCAATCTGTAATAATTGTCATGTATTTGTTTTTAATAAATATGTAACTTTATACATTGATATTCCTCAACAGCAGATCATTTTAAAACAATTTAAAGTTTGAGGATGTGTTGCACCATATTAAATTAAGGTTTAACTAATAAATCTCTTGCGCCAAACTTTAAACTGTGAAATAATCAGATTTACATTTAAACCATAATTTTGAGCCTGAATTGCGTTCCTTTACATTAAAGAACAGGGATAAAGATAATCTTAAAAGTAAACTCATATATGATGGGAAAAGTTGTTGTTGTTTTTTGGAAACCTGTCCGCTTTGAGTTCATATCTGGAATTAATGCATTTATGTTTTTTACTATATTAAATAGCCTGTAATATTTAGTACGACAATCTAAAGTATTATGGCTTGTTGAATAATTTGCTTGTTAAAAATGTACATTTTTAAAAGTATTAATAAAAATAATAATAATAATAATTCTTGCATTGATTAGTAGCATTAAGCCATTATCTCGCCTTTTTTCCACTAATGATGCTGCCGTATTAGTCCATTAATTGATACTGTAAATATATTTCCTAGTAACCTGTAAGCACTTCTGCAATGTTTCACTGCTTGATTCTGACAGTCTCTCTTTAACGGTAGCGGTTAGAAGTTTACAGAAGCACATATAAAGACTGTTGATATTTCAGGCTTTGTAAACCATCAGAAACCTTAATCTGTGAATTTGTTTGGTTCAACTTTATTTTGATAGTCCACTTTAGACATTCTACTAAATATAAATAACTTTGCAACTACATGTCAACTAACTCTCATTAGAGTATTAGACTGTTAGGTTATGGTTAGTTGCCAAATTACTTCTATTCAGCAGAATATCTGTTGAGGAGCATCAAAATAAAGTGTTAGCAGATACAGAGCAGCCAGTCTACTAATACTCTAATGACAGTTAGTTAGAGATCACTTCTAAGTGGATTATTGAAATAAAGTGTTGCCATTTGTTTGTTCTCCAGGTGTGTTTGGTGATTCAGTGTCAGTGATGGAGGGAAATTCTGTCACTCTAAACACTGATGATACTGAAATACGTGAAAATGAAGATATAATGTGGACATTTGGAGATGAAAACTATCTTTTAGCTAAAATTAAAAAAAAGAAGCAAATTGTCTCTACATATAACAGTACAGATGAGAGATTCAGAGACAGACTGAAGCTGGACGATCAAACTGGATCTCTGACCATCACAAACACCACAACTGAACATACTGGAGTTTATCAACTACAGATAATTAGAGCTAAAAAATCATCAAAAACATTCAGTGTTTCTGTCTATGGTGAGTAGAGATCAATTGTCCAAACGTTCATATATTTTATTTACATATTCAAATGTTTAATCATTTTATAGTTTGAGATTACAGACACATTTAGTGACCATGAACACACTAAACACTCACTCAACACAAAATGTATTGTTGATTGTTGTGTTCATATTTCTGCTCATTCTCTGATGTTTTCCAGCTCGTCTGCCTGTTCCTGTCATCAGCAGAAACTGTTCTTCATCATCATCATAACACCAGAATTGTTCATTGGTGTGTTCATCAGTGTTGAATGTGAGTGATGCGACTCTCTCCTGGTACAAAGGAATCAGTGTATTGTCCAGCATCAGTGTGTGTGATCTCAGCATCAGTCTCTCTCTACCTCTGGAGGTGGAATATCAGGATAAAAACACCTACAGCTGTGTGCTGAACAATCCCATCAGCAACCAGACCACACATCTGGACATCAACACACTCTGTCACACATGTGCAGGTACCACAGCACTGATGATATAGGGTGACCATATGTCCTGTTTAACCAGGACATATCTGGCCAGGATTTCGAGATCGCCCAAAATGCCCGGGATTCGGCTTTTGCTTTCTACAGTCACCATTCATTATGTTTACATTATTATGTTATTTGACACTGACCGGTACGTGCCAGCTTTGCAGGTCATGCATTCTGATTCACACGGATCCCGATCGAGACGAAAACACAGGAATTTTCTTAGCAATGCTTACACGCACATCAACCGATCACTTGTTTAGCGTTCATGTAAACACTACATTCAGATTAACCAATCGGAATTAATTCAGTACTACTGAATCAAAAGGTGTGCATGTAAACAAAATGAATGGCGACGAGAAAGCAAAAGCCGAATCGCGGATATTTTGGGCGATCTCGAAATCCCGGCCGGACATGACCTGGAATATGGTCACCCTAGATGATATATGTGTGTATTTACTGACCTGATCTCTGTCTTCTGTTGTATCAGACTCATTCACTTACACTAATGACAAAAACAGCCTTTTTCCACCTTAGAAACATTGCTAAGCTACGTAATATGCTATCAGTTTCTGATGCAGAAAAGTTAGTTCATGCATTCATGACCTCGAGACTGGATTACTGTAATGCTTTATTAGCTGGTTGTCCTGCATTCTCAATAAACAAGCTACAGTTAGTCCAAAATGCCGCCGCTAGAGTTCTTACGAGATCAAGAAAATATGATCATATAACACCGATTTTATCATCACTGCATTGGTTACCTATAAAGTTCCGTATTAATTACAAGGTATTGCTACTGACTTATAAAGCCCTAAACGGCTTAGCTCCAGTCTATTTAACGGATCTTCTATCACCCTATAATCCATCGCGCTCTTTAAGATCACTAAATTCAAGGCTTTTGGTCATACCTAGGATATCCAGAACCACCAAAGGAGGGAGAGCATTCTCACATTTGGCTCCAAAACTCTGGAATAGTCTTCCTGATACTGTTCGTTGCTCAGACTCGCTCTCCCAGTTTAAAACTAGATTAAAGTCGCATCTCTTCAGCCAGGCATTCATATAATCCTACAGTTCAAACTACAATCCGGCCTCTAGTTCATAAATGCCAGAGGAGAACTGGCCCCCGACTGAGCCTGGGTTCTCCCAAGGTTTTTTTTTCTCCATTAGGTCACCTGATGGAGTTTTAGGACACCATTAGGTCACTTGATGGAGTTTTTCGGTTCCTTGCCACTGTTGCCTTTGGCTTGCTCAGTTGGGGATATTTTGGGGATATTTAATTTAATTTTATCAATCAATAAATTCCTCTTGAAACAAACTTTGTTGTATTATTTTAATTTATACTACAGGGCCGTTGAATGCTTGAATCTGATTGGTTGACGAACGTTCTAAGGTGTGCATTATTTTCAGGGAAACGCACGGCTAAAGTAGTTCCAGGCAGGTCTTGACCGCATTACAGTTCCATATCACTTCGCGTAGTCAACTGTAATAACGGAAAATCGGATACAAATCATAACAAGAAAAAGCATTTCGCCCCATGCGCTTGATCTGCAATTTTCAATGTCTAGCTTCACAATCAATAGAAACATGCAGTTTAATTTGAATAAATAAACTATAAAGTCCTATCTATAATCAATAGAAAATTAAACTGAATATAGGCTAAATAAATGGATAGTCCTGCAGCACGGATTTTTATTGCAGATAATTTAACAAATAAATAATTATTGATAGGCCTACTTGTTAAAAGGGCTTTGGGTTTCATTTATTTGGCTAGTCTACTGTCATCTGTCAATCATAGAAAGAAAAAAAGAATTAACGAATTCATTAAAACGAATTGAATTAATTAATAAATAATAATATTGACGCACATGCTTTTCTGTCTCATTATTGCAACATCTCTCTCTAATAACTGCATTAATAACTGCATAAAGCCGGGAACACACTTTAAGGCCGGTTATGAATGTAATTTGATACTTATATGACTGATCATGCCCAAACGCGTGTTCAGCGCGTTCAGTCTGTGTTCAAAGTCGGTGTTTAAAATCTGCTGCAGTCGATGAAAACAGTCAGAGAATGTGTCAGCTAGTCGTGTGTCCCCAGCATTAGTCTGCTATCAGCGGCTCTAACCTCCGTTACTAACTCTGAAATGACGTTTTGGAATTAGCAACGGAGGCATGGGATTAGATGCGTAAGAAATTAGTCCTACATATAAGAGCGTTCTCTTACGAGAGGTTCTCTCGTATTGCGTAAGTTTAGCTTACGCTACGGGTAAAGTCATCTTTTCTCGAGATATGAAGCAAAAAAATTATCCTTAATTTTATATATCTTGTCAACGCAGTGCGGCAGCAAGCTGACCTAGAGCAGGCAATCTAGCGTGCTCATAGGCTGCTCTGCGGCAACTGCAGCAGCCTATCACTGAGCCCTTGGCGTGACGTCACGTCCAATGAGCGCGAGCAGCGCGCCTACGCGTCACGGCCCGAGGCGGGGCGTGGCAGAGGGTATAAATACGGGCTGAGAGGCTGCTTTCACTGATTTTTGTCTCTTCAGCGAAGCTCTTCGCATCGCTGATCCTTGAGGAAGCCGCCGTTGAAACCAGCGCTTTGCAAGCCGAGGATTCTGCCTGAGGAAGCCGGCCGCCTTCGCCGCCTTCAGCTGTCCCTGCCTGCTTCGCTATCCGGCGAAACATATCCTTTCTAATATGCATTGTATTTCATGTAAAGCTCCGCTCAGCGACAGAGACCGCCATGTTATCTGCACTCTCTGCCTGGGACCGGACCACGCTGCCCTCGCCCTCGCGGCGGGTGGCTGTGAAATGTGCGAAGAACTGCCGATGTCGACCCTGCGGGCTCGACTCGCCTTGTTCGACGCTCCAGCTGTCTCTCCGTCTGCCGGGCCGCGCAAGAAGAAGCGCCGCTCTCAGAGGCCACCGGAACCCGCAGCAGCAGCTGAGCGCTCGCCGGAGCCCCTCCCGCGAGCCTCGCTATCTCCATCTCCTCCCCCCCTTCCCGACGCGCAGCGGCCGGCCTTTGCCCGCACTGCCGTCGCCTCGGGGGATGAAGCGGACGACGCTGTTTTAACGGACAGCTGCTCTATCCTGGCCTCGGACAGCGAGGAGTGGTCTGGCTCCACCTCCTCTGCACAGGAGTCTAGCCGATCCCGCGCCGGTGTCGACGCGGAACTGCTCCGCCTCCTCACCAAAGCGGTCGAACAATTGGGACTCGACTGGTCCCCACCGAGGGCGCCCGCGCCTAACCGACTTGACGGGTGTTTTCTGCCTAGCCGCCGCCCAGCGCCTGCCTCTAGGTCAGCACCCTTCCTGCCTGAGCTCCACACTGAGCTCTCTAAGTCGTGGAACGCCCCATTCTCCGCTAGACTCCGCTCACCGGTCTCCTCGACCCTCTCCCAAGTGGACGGGGCCGCCGAGAAGGGATATACTCAAATTCCCCCGGTGGAAGATGCTGTGGCAACGCACCTTTGCCCGCCATCCGCCAGATGGCGCTCAAAGTCTGCCCTGCCGTCCAAGGCCTGCAGGACCACATCAGCACTCGTCGGCCGCGCCTTCTCCGCCGCCGGCCAGGCTGCTTCCGCCCTGCATTCAATGGCTGTGCTCCAGATCCTCCAAGCCGATCTCCTCCGAGAGCTGGACGAGAAAGGCCCGGATCGCGCCGTTCTCACGGACCTGCGTAGCGCGACGGACCTCTCCCTTCGCGCCACAAAGTCCGCTGCACAAGCCATCGGGAGATCTATGGCCTCGCTCACCGTCACCGAAAGGCACCTTTGGTTGACGCTGGCGGATATGAGCGAATCCGAGCGTTCAGTGTTCCTCAACGCACCGCTCTCTCCCACCGGCCTGTTCGGCCCAGCGGTCGCCGGGATCGTCGATCGCTTCTCGGAGGTGCAGAAGGCATCGCAGGCGATGAATCTCTTCCTGCCCCGCCGCTCGAGTTCGTCTGCAGGCCGCTCTCAGCAGCCTCCTGCGCGGAACTCTTCTCAGCGCTCTGCCCAGCCTCCGTCTTCGCAGCGACGACAGGGCGGCCGCCCTAGGTCGCGCTCAACCAGCCGTCACAAACCGCCTCCCCCCCGGGGACCCCGGCCCAAGGTGACGCTCAAGCCTGAGCCCGCGAAGTCCTCCTAGCGGCTGCAAGGAGGAAAAGATGGCTGAGTCCCGCTGCGGCCGGACCGCCATCAAAGCGCCCAGCTCTGCCAGTCCCCTTAGAAAAGGCTACTGCAGCAGCTTACATCGCAGCCAACGAGCCAGTAATACAACTCTCTCGCCTGCACACAAACGCCGTTTTCACGGCGACCCAGAGAAATCTCATAAAGAGTATGGTTTCGGGTTTTCCGGCTCACGCCGAAGGTGTCATGAGTGTAGAATTTGTGCCCACGCCCCAGTGCTCACCACTACACACAAACACGATCTCCCCGGTAACGCTCACAGAGCGCACTCTCATAAAGCGGGCACGCGCCGCTCGAGTGCTAAAGGTAGAGAATGTGCCCGCTCTTCCATGCCCACACCTACCCACTGCCCGCTCTGTCACACAGTTATCCCGGGACGCAGATCCTCTAAAGCTCCCTTACACTGGCCGTGTTGCATATGTAAGCCCTGTGCCCGCTCACGAGCGCACGCACTTACTATCAAACACGTTAAACCTCATGCCGCTCTCGCGCCACGGGTTTCTAGCATCAAAATGTGCCCCGTCCCCAGTGACCGAGCCGTTATGTGCTGTACAGCCAGTCACCATTGTTCGCGAGCCCCCATATTCGAGCACCGGCAGCGCGCGCGCCGCCCCGTCCTCTCTGATAGAGGTTCCCCATCCCGCCCAGCGCGGCGATCCGAACCCAGAGATCATTCGACCCCTAGCTATGTGTGCGAGAGCATGGCAAGCTATCCAGGGCGTGTCAGAATGGGTGCTGAATACTATAATGCACGGCTATTCGCTTCAATTCGCTCGCCGTCCCCCGCGCTTTCTAGCACGGACAGAGACGAGAGTGAATACAGAAGTAGCGCATCTGCTTCAGGCAGAAATAGCAAAGCTGCTGCACAAAGGGGCTATAGAACAGGTGCATCCTTCTCAGAGCGAGTCGGGCTTTTACAGCCGTTATTTCCTCGTACCCAAGAAGGACGGAGCGCTGAGACCTATTTTAGATCTGAGACATTTGAACAAAGCTCTCATGAGACGGCCGTTCAAAATGATCACAACCAGACAAATCCTCGCGCAAATTCGCCCGGGGGACTGGTTCATCTCTCTCGATCTAAAGGACGCATATTTTCAGATTCAGATAATACCCCGTCACAGGCCATTCTTGAGATTCGCCTTCGACGGTCGGGTATATCAGTACACCGTCCTGCCGTTCGGTCTATCTTTAGCACCCCGTACATTTACGAAGTGCATGGACGCGGCTCTCTCTCCCCTGAGGAGACAAGGAATGCGGATACTGAATTATCTGGACGACTGGCTAGTCCTCGCGCAGTCAGAGGCAGAGCTTTTGTCTCACAGAACAGCGCTTCTCAGCCATCTGGAATGCTTGGGTCTCTCGGTCAACTGGACCAAGAGCTCATTACTGCCCCGCCAGTCGACTTCCTTTCTCGGAATAGAACTGGACTCGGTGGCTATGACGGCCAGATTGTCAGAGCAGCGCGCGCGCCGCATTCGACATCTCGCCGCGTCTTTCCAGACGGGCAGTCAGGTTCCGCTGAGGACATTCCAGCGAGTCCTGGGGCATATGGCCTCAGCTGCAGCAGTGCTCCAGCTGGGCTTACTGCGCATGCGCCCGCTTCAACGCTGGCTGAAAGCGCGAGTGCCTCACCGAGCCTGGACGGCCGGCCGCTTACGAGTCAGAGTGAATCATGGCTGTGTTTCAGCCCTGCAGCCCTGGCTAGCAGCCGAATGGTATCGCACGGGAGTGACGATGGGAGTTGTCTCGCACCGGAAAGTTGTCTCGACAGATGCGTCCAACCTAGGTTGGGGAGCGCTATTAGAGGGCAGACCGGTCTATGGCCCTTGGTCAGACCAGGAGAGTCACCTTCATATAAACTGTCTAGAGATGCTGGCGGTCGAGAAAGCGCTCAAGCACTTCCTCCCATACCTACAGGGCCACCATGTACTAGTCCGCACGGACAACATGTCAGTGGTAGCCTATGTGAACCGTCAGGGCGGTGTCAGATCCAAAACACTCTGCGCCCTGGCGGAACGCCTCCTTGTATGGGCTCAGCACTCACTGCGCTCGCTGAGAGCCGCGCATGTGCCGGGTCTCCTGAACGAGGGTCCAGACAGACTGTCCAGGGACAATGTTCCCCTGGGGGAGTGGTCTTTGCATCCCCAAACAGTCCAGTCGCTGTGGCGCCGTTTCGGCAGAGCGGAAGTCGACCTCTTTGCGTCAAAAGACAACGCGCACTGCCCACGGTTCTTTTCCAAGAGCGAGGACGCGCTGGCCCAAACCTGGCCCAGCGGCCCGCTTTACGCTTTTCCCCCTGTCTCTCTGCTGCCACAAGTCATCGGGAGAATCAGGGAAGCGCGCCACACGGTGCTCCTCATAGCCCCGTATTGGGAGAATCAGACATGGTTCCCAGATCTAATACGGCTGGCGGACACACCCCCCTGGCCGATACCGGTGAGAAGAGACCTTCTCTCTCAAGCCCGCGGCTCGATCTGGCATCCTCATCCAGAGCGCTGGTCTCTGCATGTATGGATAGTCAACGGATACCCGTTGATTTGCCAATAGGGGTTGTGAACACGATCACACAGTCTAGAGCTCCCTCTACGAGACGGCTCTACACATCTAAATGGTCTGTGTTTAATAAATGGTGCACCGCCCAAGGGCTGGATCCACAAACATGTGAGGTGTCGCGTGTGCTTTGTTTCCTCCAAGAGCTGTTGGACATGGGCAGGTCCCCCTCCACGCTCAAAGTATATGTTGCGGCCATATCAGCTTTTTCCGACTCGGCGCTGGGCCGCGCATTAGGGAGGAATGAGTTCATTATTCGCTTCCTTAGAGGAGCTAGGAGGATGAACCCCCCGCGACCCCCCTCGGTTCCTATTTGGGATCTTTCCCTGGTCTTAGAGGCCATGAAAGCGCATCCCTTTGAACCCATGGAAACTGTGGATATGAAATACCTCACGCTCAAAACCGTTTTTCTGATAGCCCTGTCTTCAGTCAAACGTGTGGGTGACCTGCATGCGTTATCAGTTAACGCGGCATGTCTCGAGTTCGGACCTAATGACTCTAAGGTCATTCTCAAACCGAGACACGGTTATGTCCCCAAGGTGTTGGGCACACCCTTCAGAGCACAGGTCATTTCTCTCTCAGCTTTGCCGGCTACCGGCAGCGAAGTTGACAGTAATCTCCTTTGCCCTGTCAGAGCGCTGAGAAATTACATTACGCGCTCCGCCGCCATGAGGCGCTCGGAGCAGCTTTTCGTTTCGTTTGGTGGGCGCACCAAGGGTCTCGCCGCCTCGAAACACACTCTGTCCAGATGGATAGTGGACGCTATTGCAGCTGCTTATGCGTCTAAAGACCTGCAATGCCCTTTGGGCATCAGAGCCCACTCTACTAGAGGCATGGCCTCGTCATGGGCTTGGACTAGCGGAATTTCTATTCATGACATTTGTACGGCGGCGGGCTGGGCCTCCCCGTCTACATTTGTTAGATTTTACAATCTAGAAGTTCCCGCCCTGCAGGCTAAACTTTTATCAGTCTAAATCTCGCGTAGGCCGGCCCACTTCTGTGCGCGGGCTACTGCTGTTTGATTTAGCCCTCCTGGTTGAGCTGTACAATATAAGGGTTGGTTAGTCAGACCGGCCGCGCCGTTCTGTTCCCCCTACTATGTGCTTATGTACTTGCGCTAGCCATATCATTGGCCGCCTGGCTCACACTCTCGTGTTCCCCGGGCTTCCCTGGGACTCATTCAGTGGATGCCGGGCGCGCACGGCGTTGACAAGGGAGTTCCCGTAGCGTAAGCTAAACTTACGCAATACGAGAGAACCTCTCGTAAGAGAACGTACTCGGTTACCTAACGTAACCTCTGTTCTCTCTAGAGAGGGAACGAGTATTGCGTAACCCGCCGTGCTCGCGCCACGAGCTCACTCGCTTCTGCGACAAAAACCAGTGAAAGCAGCCTCTCAGCCCGTATTTATACCCTCTGCCACGCCCCGCCTCGGGCCGTGACGCGTAGGCGCGCTGCTCGCGCTCATTGGACGTGACGTCACGCCAAGGGCTCAGTGATAGGCTGCTGCAGTTGCCGCAGAGCAGCCTATGAGCACGCTAGATTGCCTGCTCTAGGTCAGCTTGCTGCCGCACTGCGTTGACAAGATATATAAAATTAAGGATAATTTTTTTGCTTCATATCTCGAGAAAAGATGACTTTACCCGTAGCGTAAGCTAAACTTACGCAATACTCGTTCCCTCTCTAGAGAGAACAGAGGTTACGTTAGGTAACCGAGTACGTTTTAATGACAAAAACTTTACAAACGTCTTGAAAAACATAATCTGAACAATGTTTCGAGGTGTGGTAATTGTAGTATAAGCGGAATAATTGACTTCAGGCCGTTGAATTATTAGAAAAATAATGCACACCCGAGGTGTAACGGCCACTCCGCTTCGCGTCGTGACCGCATTACCACCTCGGGTGTGCATTATTTTTCTAATAATTCAACGGCCTGTCGTCAATTATTCCTTACTTAATACTGTGAAGCTGCTTTGATACAATCTGTATTGTGAAAAGCGCTATACAAATAAACTTGACTTGACTCTCTTTTCCTCTCCTTCAGTTCCTCCAGTCTCAGTGTCTCTGATAGTGTTGATCTCTGCTGGATCTCTGATGATTGTTGCTGGATTCGGGATCTTCTGGATCTGCAGGAAATGTAGAAAAATTGACAAAGGCAAGTGTTATCTACAGCTTTTAAACAAGTATTATAAAAAAATAATACTTTGAAAATATGCTTTAAACAAGTCAACTGATAGCCCTATTTTATCATTTAATTAAAATGATTCTCAATTTTGTAGTTAACCTTTATATGAAACCAAACTAATATGTGTAGTTTTTTTTCTGTAGAATACAGTCATTTTGGAATTTGTGTCTTTATAATGGTCCTCAACATCGCTCTTTACTCGTCTCACTCGCACACAGCATACACATTGAAAATTCATAAACAGAAAAAAAAAAAAAAGAAAAAAAAAACTTTCATGCAGCTGGTGCTCAAATTAAAATCTAAATGAATGATGACTTTTGTTAATACAAATAAACAACCCAATTGGTTTGATTTATGTGTAAATGTCTCTAAATATGACAAACACATGTTTAAGAACTTTGTGTGTGGTGAAAGTTAATGCTATTTTAAAAATCGGCAGTGTTAAGTTTATTTCTTTATGTTTGAAAGCCCTAATAATAACAAATATTGTGAAGAACCATCTTTGTAAGATTGAATTTTGCAGGTTTTAATGGATCTATTATTGTTCTAACAGCTGAGACGTCTTGTTCAGAAGAGATCATTTATGCGGAGACAACATTCAACAAAAGAAACGCACAGGAATCGGTGAGGCAATACATTGTTATTGAGTATTTTTATCATTTCAGATGTAGATAAGTGTGCGTTTGTTTCTTCTGTATAATATGGAAGCCCATTTCTACCACACAAGAAAAAAAAATGGTCTGTTAATAAAAAAATAAAATAAAAAAACAGACAGTCAAAATGCTGATAATAAAAAGTCAATTATGACTTAAAAGTTGAAAATATCACATACAAAGTTTTGAAATTGTGACTTTTTGTCGAAATTAGTATGACATACTAATAGACCTAGTATGCCATAATTTTGTTACGACCCTCCTTTGGCTCTTAACAATCTGGTTGAGAAGGGGAACATTAAACCAGTTCGGACCCCTGTCACCAATAATCACTGTGAATGGGTTGAGAATAACGAGAGACACAAGACAAAAATTCGAATTAACTTAATTTAATAAACGTAAAGGGATAACTATTTTACATATGAATAAATAAAATCTATATTTACACAAAGATAAATAAACCAACCACAAAAAGAAAACTAAACACACCGGCAAATTTGTGCCAAATAAAAGACAATCAAAAAGGAACTTACTGTCAGGATACAAGACACACAGAGATCGAGGTAAGTGAATATAACACAGCTTTATTAAATGGTGCAACAAATCATGGTGAGTATCAGGAGCGAGAAGACGTGAGGAAAACACAGGATGTGGGATCCACAACAGGTAAGTTCAAACACTCCAGATATTTGAATCACAATCCGTTCTGGAATGTTAATAGTGGTCTTTCTCTTACAGGTTCTGGCGTTGGTTCAACGAGTGGCAAGGGGATTCAGTAAAACTCTGGAGATCGCTGGATGTCAGGTAACAAATGGATACTGAACATGTTTCTGGAGGTCACAGATCAAGAAGCCAGAGGTTAGTAAATCACAGGTGAGTATACTTTACGCACAGAAGTCACAGGTTTCTCAAGGAATCAGAGACAGAGGATAAGGGTCAGTTCCTGTTGGAGGCTTGACAAAGAACTGGGGTATTGCAGCGTGTTTTATGTGTTGGTGGAATGGGGTTGATAATTGTGAACAGGTGTGAGTAATCAGAATTCTGGGGAGAGTGACGTTGTGTGGTGAGGGATGCTGAGTCTGATTGGTTCCTGACACTTACTAAACCATTTCAATCTAACCATAAACTAAAAAGAAAATTTCAAAGAAAAAGTCTTCAACGACCACAACGTCATAACTTGATGCAAAAAAACAAACAAAAAACCAAACAAAAATAAAGAGAGTAGCACAAATCCCTAACCTAGTGTGTATTCATGGGTTTCATCAGGTCCCTTTCCACAGGTGTATAAAATCAAGCACCAAGATTATGAATGCAGACTGCATTGTGCTTGATTAATACACCTGTGGAAAGGGACCTGATGAAACCCATGAAGAGACAAAATTCAAGCTAAATGTTTGCCATGCATGTCACGTGACATTCTTACCTAACCCCTCTCCTCCATCCAGCTTAACCCAGATTTGAAGAGCTGCTTAAAGGTGCTCTAAGCGATGTTGGGTGACGTCACTTCTTGTTGACGTTCAAAGTATTGTCAAACAAATTGGAGGCTAGCTCGACCCTCCATCCTCCTCATCCCGTCTCTTTGGTCGTGTGTCGGCCATATCAAAATTCTCAAGAATATACATTTTTAACGTTAGTCATTGTCCAGGACATCTCTCCTCTAGCTAACTTCCCTCTTCATGCTTCTCTCTCTCTCTCCTCCACTCCCCACACCCCCCTTCATGTGCACGTGCACTAACCCCCCAAACCCCACCCCCAAATCATTCTTGTCGGTGATTGGCTGGAACACTGTTTGTTATGTTTCGTGGTCCAGGCTGGGCCAGTTTGTTTTTCTTGCCGTTTGTGGAGCCTGGGCTGAAAATACAGAGACCGTATTTTATTACAGTGTGTTCAGGGGACAGGCAGCTAGCGGATAGTGAGGAGATGTTTGCTGGATGTGACAAAAAAATGTTTTGGCTTAAAAACGTGTGACATCGCTTAGAGCACACAAATGAGAAGTTTTTAGGGCAGTCAAAATAGGAAAGATTAACATGATGGTCAAAGCACTTAACAAAACTAAATCAAACCAAGAGAAACAAAACACATCACAAATCAAATTCAATACAAAATGTCTCTCTTGTTCTGGCAGTAGCATGTCCCTTAAAGGGATACTTCACCTCTGGAAAGATGAATGTGTATTTAAAATAGGTCATTTATGTAGAAGAAATGTGAAATTATTTTTAAATTTGGAGCTTTCTAGACTGAGAAAAGCCAGAAAATGTATTTTTGGCTTATGTGGATGAAAGACAACAACTCCCAGAATGCACTTGCTTCGCTGCCCTAGGAGGCCACTCCCAAGCCGCGCCTACCGGTAAGAGAGCGCAGTTGAAAACAACAAGGCTACGCTACTAGTGAGTCTCCTTGCCGAGTTTGCCCGGGATTTCGAGATCACCCACGGAGGAGCGGGAATTTTCTTAGCAATGTTAAAATGCACATCAACCGATCACTTGTTTAGCGTTCATGTTAACACTACATTCAGATTCACCAATCGGAATGAATTCAGTTAGATTGAAACAAAAGGTGTGCATGTTCATGAATGGCGACTGCAGCCGAATCCCGAACATTTTGGACGATCTACTACTCAGCGCTCCTACTACTCAGCTTTCTCCACAGAAAACAAGAGCCTGTTAGCTTAGCTTCCAAAGAAAGACGGCTGATACTATGTGTAGCCTACATTCTGTGAGTGAGATCCCACCTCCTATGGGCGGGTTGAAAACATGCGGGACAGCCCCTACTACTGGCTGTAGTCTTTAGCCTCTGGCCAAAATATCCTCCGATGACGCAAAATTGGATTATCCCACCCTCACAGGGCACAGCCACTCCACTCGTCACGGATGATTGACAGGAAAAACAGCCAATCAGCACGTTGCCTGTTAAAGTGAAATTATAGAGAGACACAATGAATCGAAAAGGGAAACGAACACGAAACACACCCAAAAACACTCTAAACGTCCCTAAGGACGAAACACTTTCTATGTCACCATTTTGACTTGTGTCTTAACAATGATCTACCAGAGCATTTTTTTTCTTATGTGGTGGAAATGGGCTTCCATATTATAATGATCTATCACATAAATCACGAAACACAACAGTGCCATCAGATGTTTAAAAGTCTTGTTACTTAGAAAAAATATGTATCGCATTTAATATTATATCTTGTCCTATGCATTTTTTTACAGAAAGTTGAAGAAGAGGAATGTGTAGATTATGCACCAATCGCAATGAGAAGATGATCAAACTTCAGTCTTTTTCTGAGTACAAGACCCAGATTGTGATCATTTCACCTCCAACCTCCTCAGACTCCGAGTCAATGGTTGAGTTTTGAGATAATGAGAATCACCTCGTTTCATCAGGAAATCACAGCAGTGTAACGACTGAGACAAATCAGACACAATTATTTGTTGTATTTAACAAATAATCTTTAAAACTCACTCTGGGGTCTATGGACCCATCCGCCAAAGGACCAACTAGGGCAAGAAGGGCCTCAGTTCCCATGACTACCAACTGATAAGACGGTTTATTGCTCTAATAATGTGGTCATGTGGAAAAGCAGAGGCCATTGGAAAGACCCACAGCCCTTAAAACAGACTTTCCTGCATTCATTTATGGATGAACTGATCTGTAAATGAGCATGCACCACAGGACATTGCACAAATGATTATTACTGTCTTGTGTAATGTCTTTTGATACTATTATTTTTTGATACTATGTATTTTATGATTTAACCTCACCTATACCATGTTTGGTCTCTATAAATTGGTACTTTGAAGATCGAAATGGTCGTGTATATGATATGTCGATGGCTGCGCAACATATTAGTATTACAAAAATCTTTAATAGTTTCTTCCTAAGCAACCAATCATTGGCCATTGGTCAAGCAAACCCAGAGAGGTGGGACTTTTCTCAGGCTTTATTAGAGCCAAATTCACAGTGACCCCCTCTCTTCTGGCTTCTACTGTGGCTTCTTCAGGCTGATGTCTGTGGGGACCCCCACCGGGGTCCATGG
Source organism: Leuciscus leuciscus (assembly GCF_965113295.1). Classification (NCBI taxonomy): domain Eukaryota; kingdom Metazoa; phylum Chordata; class Actinopteri; order Cypriniformes; family Leuciscidae; genus Leuciscus; species Leuciscus leuciscus. Next base: position 13,790,221 of record NC_138739.1, read on the forward strand.
GCAACGGCAGGCCTTGAGCACAGCCTGCTATATCTTCACTCACCCAACAGAGTCAGACTGTAATTTTTTCAGAGCTTCATTCCCTGTTTACGGTTTCATTCTGTCACTTTGCATTTTACCCGTGTATGTGTGATTGTGTGTATGTGTTTATGCTTAGATTAGTTGTGTTCGTGATTTAGTTAATAAACTTGTGCACAATACATATTTGGTTCTGAATCTCTGCTTGCAACAAAGTTTCAGTGTCAGTTTGTGATCATCTCTCTCTCTGAGGTGTGAAGTGCGTGTCTGTGAATAACATGCGGTTGAAGGTGTTTTTTCCATTCCTGCTTACATGAAACCATTTGATTTCTGCTCAACAGAGAAACCGATTTACAACACACAACATACTGAACCCATCAATGCTGATGTTTGACAAAAAGTCTCAAATAACAATTTCAGTAGTTTTTTTCCAGCTGTAACACTTCCTTCTAAGAAGAACTATTCTTGATACCTTTTTTTCGTTCTATCAGTCGTTTTGAATTTTACACATGAATAGAGTGATCTGATGAATTTTACTCATGTTTTTGGGTTTGTTAAATATGTTGTTGAATATGTTTGTTTAATATATGTTACAAATTATGTGCTTTTAATTGCAGGTGAATCACTGATGAAACATCTGCTATAATACTATAAATAAATAGTTTTAAATGTAGAAATAGGCCTTTTCCTATATATAATGGTGTAGTTAAAGGGATACTCCACCGTTTTACTCCAACTATATTGTATGGCGGAATACCATAGCAAGTGCTTGTAAGCAGTAATATCTTCACTAGAGGGAGCGGGGGCCGGTGAGAGGATTTTTCACGAGTGAAGATATTACTGCGCCAAGTCGAAGTGCTTACAAGCACTTGCTATGGTATTCCGCCATACAATATAGTTATCCATTTTACATGCTTAGAAAAGCGCAACGTTTTGTTTTGTGTCACAGTCCTAGGTCGAGTTACACTACGCGAGTAACTGTATTTAAATAGGGAAAACGTGGAGGTGTTTGGTAGCTTCTCTGCTTGGCCCATATTGAATGAACTGGGCTAAGCTAAGTGCTAACAAAGTTTCGCCGCAAGACAGAGCGATTTAGTGCACGCACTGAGACGAGAGAGGTATGTATCAACTCATCTTAGTTAAGGGAATAACATAGTTTAATATGAAAAAACGGTGGAGTATCCCTTTAAATTTAACAGCCTCTGTATAGAGCGCCATCTAGTGTTCAAAATAAGACTTCACATCTGGAACAATAATACTAGGGTTCTTTCTGTGTTTGTTTATCGGTCAAAAGAGCCGACCTCAAGTCTCTGTGATCTTCTGTCTCTATATAGCTCAGGTCCCTCCTTTAATGCAAGTCTGGGGGATTTTTTCCCACCTGTTTATCATCCAGTAAGTGAAAATGGTGAGAACTACACACAATGGATGATAAATAATATATATTATGCATACTACAAGCCATATGCATACAGCATGATCTAGAATCATAACCAGGAATCAGCTCCACCATCTAATATAAGTATGTTAAAAAGCTTTTAAAGTGACAGTTATAATACAAGCTGCTGCTCACAGACTTACAACTGGGAGAAAGTGGACATCGACTGAGGCCATACAGCAAGCAAAATCTGTTGGGGGTATTTTGTAGGACAGGTGCAGCAGGGAAGAGGGGTTTTTGGACTCGGGACAAGCCGACCCATATGGTACAAGGCAACATCAGCCCAGAGAAGAAAGCTGGTAGTATAGCCAAGGTCCGGCAGCAAGAGGAGGAAGAGATGCACAAAGGCAGTCTCGCAGTCCAAACAGGGACTAACTGGGAAAACCTGGAGAAACGTAAGCTCACCTGGAAGGATCTTTGGGAGATGGAAGGGAACAGACTGAGCTTCATCATCAGAGCAACCTACGATGTTCTTCCCACACCCAAGAACATAAACCAGTGGACTGGAGAAGATCCATTATGTCCTCTCTGTTAAACCCCAGCAACGCTAAGGAAGATCCTCGTCAGCTGCAAAACCAGTCTTTCCCAGCCTTACACCTGGAGGCACAATCAGGTCCTGGGACAACAGGCGATTATCCTGGAAGGAAGGAGAACCACCACCAATGCCCTTCCTCCTCCAAAGCATGGATTCTCAAAATCCACTGCCTTCATAAGAGCGGGACAACTTCCAGTGAAGCCAACAAGCGTGTCGCGCAAGTCCTAAAAAGTGAAGCCAAAGTGTCTCGATCGCCCCCAGGTGGCTGGTCCCAGTATAGGTCATAAACCCTGCCCTCCCCATGAAGTCTAATGGACGTGATGGAAACTAAACAATCAAATTACACTTCAAATACATTTTTTCCAAATATAATTTCTGCCATTTTTAAGTAGTATTTATCATGCTGATGTAAGTTTAAGTGTTATTTAAAAAAAAAAATAAGTTTGGTCTTAGTTATTTGATGCTATAAAAACGGGAATGTGACGTCATGATTGACAGCTTCTCAAAACGAAGTAGACCAGAAGCTCAGTTAATCACAACTAACCTCAGGCCGGACCTGATCCTGTGGTCAACCTCGCAAAAGTCCCTGTTCATTGTGGAATGAACTGTGCCATGGGAGGCTACAGTTAGTGAAGCGAATGAACGAGGCTGAAGTACTCAGACCTAGCAGCCGAAGCAGGACAACGGGGCTGCAAAACCCAGTTGCTCCCAGTAGAGGTTGGTTACAGAGGTTTTGTAGCCACAGGGTACTGAAGGGGTTCAGTCAGAGGACAGGCCTTCTGACAAGCTGTTAGGTCACTGTCAGAGAATGATGAGCAAAGCAGAAACTGGCTGTGGATAAATCGGAAGGATCATGTGGATCATACAAAAAGACCAAGAGGTAAAAGTAGAGGGGAGCGCACCTGGGACGCCAGTGTTTGAGTCCTTTGGAGGTGTCGTGGGCCTATCAGCGAAAACACCAAGGAATGAGGGTTCCGACCTGATGACCCTAATGAAGTGATTACCCCTACCCCCCACTCAAGGTGTTAAGAAAGTGCAGATTTTTCAAAAGGATTGTACTATCAAGTTCTAAACGCTCAACACTCTGGGTTGAGCTTGGACTGAGTTTAACAGTTTGTGGCCTTTGTTTGTAAAGCCAACTAGTTGAGCCAAACATTGATCATCAATTGTATGATATCGCTTAAACTGATAAATGGCTCCATCTGGTGTGTTTTTGAAGAACAGCATCATCACTGTGAGCTCATCAGGAAACACTATTATACTGATGATATGTGTGACCAATCAGGATGTGCGTCCAACACTATATTTACATGAGTTAGGACTTGAGCTTTACACTTTGAAGTACGATTTTGAGTACATTTTTACAAGGAATACTAATTATGTAATTTCTAATTTATATTTATCTAAGTTATATGCTGATTATTAGTTATTATGTGTGGCATTTACTAGCAATTTCTGAGTGAAATTAGTTTCAAAGACAGTTTCGGCAAAGACAACATGAATCTGATTATCAAAATACTAAAGTGTATTTTAACATTCCTTAAAGAAAAATGCATGGAATGACTAAATTACACTTACTAACGACAGAAACACTGAAGCTCTTTATGATTCTGCTGTTGATCTGTAGTTTATAGAGTCCAGAGTCTGTGTTTCTGGTGTTTATGATGGCCAGAGATCCAGTCTGAGAATGTAAAAATGTGTTTTTATGCAGTGTTTTTTTTTTTTTACTAATGTGACATAAAAGTATAATTTATTTGAAAACAAAATAATATTAACTTTAACAAGCTAAACTATTGAATGGCAGTGTTATATGATCATGGTGTATTTATTGCGTTTCTCCCTCAGTTTCTCAGCATGCTCAACATGTTTGTGTGATTAAAAGCATGACTGGAAGAAGCTCTTCACCTACAAACTAAACACACCACAGCTCTGAACGGCCATTTTCTCACCTAAGATGTTTGTCCACTAACAGATCAAACCACATTTCTGAAGAAAACCGACCGCAGCAGTTTCAGTTTGACTCAGAAGATGAACGTCAGTAAAACTGTGAGATCAGACATGCTTTTAACTCTACCTATATATACTAAAATTGAGAACTGAATAAATAAAAAACAATTTTAAAATCCCTAGACTTAGTCTTTATTTTACCATGAAAAGTAATTCATCCAATATTGAGAAAATATTATTCTATTTTTACATAAGACAGTCAGGCAAGTAATTGTGTGCAATTTGAATGAATCATTAAAATCTATTAAAATGATTATTGAATTAAAGTTGGAATAACTCGACGAGGAGCTGCTCATAATGAGTAACAGTGAATAATATTAATGAGATTCACTCAGAGTAACTACATCATTCATTCCTGCCGCAGTGCATGCTGGGAACTCGACTAGCAGCAAGGATTTTTTAAATCTGTTTTAATCTTCTGTAAATGTAAATTGGGCATAAGAACATAGTTTAAATGTGTGTGTGTGTGTGTGTGTGTGTGTGTGTGTGTGTGTGATAGAGAGAGAGAGAGAGAGAGAGAGAGAGAGAGAGAGAGAGAGAGAGTGAGAGTGTGTGTGTGTGTGTGTGTGTGTGTGTGTGTGTGTGTGTGTGTGTGTGTGTGTGTGTGTGTGTGTGTGTGATAGAGAGAGAGAGAGAGAGAGAGAGAGAGAGAGAGAGAGAGTGAGAGTGTGTGTGTGTGTGTGTGTGTGTGTGTGTGTGTGTGTGTGTGTGTGTGTGTGTGTGTGTGTGTGTGTGTGTGTGTGTGTGTGTGTGTGTGTGTGCATTAGTAAGGTCAGACTCTGTCGGGGGAGGTCTTGCTCACATTACTTCTGTTGTGTTTGTTTAGATCAGTTCTGCTAGTGTTATTACATCAGAAAATGTTTCACATGTTTGTTTTGTTCTGTTTGTGCTTCTGCCGTCTGATCGGTAAGTTATGAACATATTTGTGACGTTTATTTACATCTCAGAGTAATAAACTCCTGCGACGGTTCAAATTAGATTATTTTCATCCACTGTGATCAAAATCTCTCTTGATGATTTAGGTATTTTAGTTTCAATGATTACAAATGCAAATCCTCCCATGAAATGTCTTAATTTAAAATACTGAAGAAATACTTCTGCAGTAATCATAAACAATACAAAAGTCATGGAAATTCATTAATAAAATATGTGTTGGATATTATATCCAGAATATTTAAACTTTCAAGCTGTATTTATCATATATCTTTTTTTTTTTTACAATAACAATTTTGAAACACATTTTAAAACACATTAAATATCAAATTATTGATTTTCTCACGTCTGCCTGTTCATTTATGTGACTTTTCATTTAGTTTGTAGTCTCTGCTGATGTTAAAGGTTACAAACTGATCTCAGACTTTCTAAACCAACATGAGCATTAATCTGAAAACCTGTTCATGTTCATCAGGAGTGTTTGCTGCCGAAACAAATGAAATACAGTCAGTGTCAGTGATGGAGGGAGATTCTGTCACTCTTAACACTGATGTTACTAAAATACATGAAGAATACAATAACATAGCATGGAAATATGGAGCTGAAAAGTATTTTATAGCTGAAACCAGTAGAAAATATGGGATCTTAACATATAACGGCACTGATGGAAGATTCAGAGACAGACTGAAGCTGGACGATCAAACTGGATCTCTGACCATCACAAACACCACAACTGAACATACTGGAGATTATGAAGTAATAATAATTGGAGCAACACTTACATCAAAAACATTCAGTGTTTCTGTCTATGGTGAGTCGAGATGTAATTCCTCTTGTGCTTCTTGTTTTATTATCTATATACATATTGAAATGTTTAATTATGTAATAGTTTGAAATTAAAGACACAATCACTGCTCATCAACACAATGAACTAAAAATAACAGTTTAGATTTATCCATATTTCTGTTTATTTATCTCATCTTTCTCAGCTCATCTTCCTGTTCCTGTCATCATCAGTAACTCTTCACAATGTTCTTTGTTATTATCATGTTCATTGGTGTGTTCATCAGTGTTGAATGTGTGTGATGCGACTCTCTCCTGGTACAAAGGAATCAAAGTGCAAAGTGTATTGTCCAGCATCAGTGTGTGCGATCTCAGCATCAGTCTCTCTCTACCTCTGGAGGTGGAATATCAGGATAAAAACACCTACAGCTGTGTGCTGAACAATCCCATCAGCAACCAGACCACACATCTGGACATCAACACACTCTGTCACACATGTGCAGGTACCACAGCACTGATGATATACTGTATGTGTGTATGTACAAATTCACTCACACTAATGACTCTCTCCTTCTCCTCCTCCAGTCTCAGTGTCTCTGATAGTGTTGATCTCTGCTGGATCTCTGATGATTGTTGCAGGATTCGGGATCTTATGGATCTGCAGGAAACACAGAAAAACTGACCCAAAATGCAAGTGTTTCCTACTGCTTTTAACAAGCATTATAATAACTAACAATAATAACAATTAAATTTAAAGTAGACTTTGACAGCCCTAAAAACACGTTGTAAAAAAATAATTTTAGTTTTGTAGTTTTTAATCTCTTCCTGTTGTTCAAACAGTTCAGATTTGTGAAGATAAGAAAACTTCTGTTGTTATGTTACTTCATCCATCGTTCTATGAAAGAAACACACAAACATCGGTAAGATCATTTATCATTAGTTTCTGTTGTGTGTGTTTGTATCATTCAGCAGTGAGTCAGATGGAGAGTGTGTGATTGTGTTTCTATAATCATCACTTATCAGATATTTTCTTTCTTCAATGTAGTTCTTAAAAAAGATAAATATAAATCTTTAGTATTTTATTATATAAAGATAAGATATTTGATTAAAAGTGATAGTTGATTTATTGTTGATTTATTGGTTGTTTATTGTGGCTTTTATGTAACACAGAGATAAATAAAAATTGTCAGATTATTTTACTTTCATATTGTGATTGATCACATTACATATTACCATTTTTAGCAAATAATTGGAATTCATTTTTAAAGCAACTGAGATTGGAGGATTTTTTAATATTATAATAAATTATTAAAATGTTCTAAAAGTGTTGCAGACAGCAGGGAAACATGAATAAAATACAACTAACCGTTTAATTGTGCAAAAGAACAATAAAAAGGGAGGAAGAAACTCAAAATGTATTCAGACACAAATTTCTTCATAAAACTCTTCAGTTCAGGCTAATATTAATATAATATTGGTCACACTTGTATTGTTATTAAGGCATTTACAAAATTGTCAATTTTCTCATTCATCTTGTGTTATGATTATGATTTAACACAGTTAGGGCTGCGTTTCCCAAAAACATTTTAAGAGTAAGTTTATCATAGAGACCATTGGTGGCAATTGTTCTATGATATTTGATATTTTTTCATTTTTTATTATTTTTATTATTATTTAAAATATCTTATTATATCTTGTGTGATGTCTTTTACAGAGAGCTGAATAGGAGAGTATTGTGGAGTATGTGTCTGTCAGCATGAGAAGATGATTCATTTACAGCAGGATTGAGTCTTTCCCTCTAGTTTTCCTTTGAGAATAATCAGAAAATCCCAGCGGACAAACAGACGGATCATTCTGACGGGTTTGAAGTGAGATATTCAGAGATTGATCGATGAAATTATCTCCTAAAACTTCAGGAGACTTTGCATTGTAACACAAGTTATTATGTAAATTGTATGGCCCACTGAAGCATTTTTATATTTGACTCAAAATATTCAAAAGAAGTGAAAGAGAGCCCTGGAAACCTTAAAAGGTGATCTGAAATCAAACTGTGATATTACTGTGAAATATGAAATTAGGGCTATTGATTTTCATGGGACTATCCACATATTCATGACCTTATACTCATGCTTTGATATGCTTGTGTTACTGTATTTTCAGTAGTTATTTCCAGCAAGAGGAGCAGAAGCTTCATATATAGCACACTATTCTTATAAAGATTATATCTTGTTTTTGTCTGTCAGTCTCATTTTAAGAATAAATTCAATGTCTGACTTGCTGTTGTATTATTTATGGCATCATGCAGATGATCAGTGGTTGTAGTTCTCTTACGAGAGATTCTCTCGTACTGCGTAGAATACGCTAGGGGAAAATCCTTTTCCACGAGAATACTGAAGCCTAAAAATTATCCTTTAATTTTGTATTAATGTAAAACGCGTTGCTGCAGCATACAGGCATAGGCGAGACAGCTCGCACGCCTATTGGCTGGTCTGCTGGCAACTGCTTGAGCCTATCGAACGAGACCTAGAGTGACGTCATACCCAAAACGGGTGTGGCTTAGGTCTATAAATATCGCTCGCGGGCTCATATCTCTGATTTTTAATCCTTCAGCGAAGCAACTCACATCGCTGGATCCGAGAAGAAGCCGCGCTGTTGAAGAAGCATCTCAGCGGGACGAGTCGAGAAGCTGCTGGCCGCGCCGCCTTCATCGCCTTCCTGCTGCGCTATCCAGCGCCTATATCCTTTTCTCTGCACTGTGTGTGTGTTCGCCGGCGCGACACACACCGACTAAAAGAGCTCGCGTCTTTTTAAAGATGCCTTCCTGCGGCTCGTGCAGAGCCACACTCAGCGACGGGGACCGCCACGTGATTTGCGTTTCCTGCCTCGCTGACGGCGGCTGACGGCGGCTGCCCTCACTGCGAGCTGTTGCCCATAGCGACTCTGAGGACTCGCTTGGCATTTTTCAATGAGACTGCGCCCACACCTGCTGTAGTGCCGCGCCGTAAAAAGCGCCGCGCTCAACGAATCCCAGAACCTTCTCCCAGCCGCCAAAGCTCGCCGGTGCGCCCGCCTGCTTCACCGGCTTCATCAGTTTCATCAGAGATTGATGCGATGCTGCGAGAAGGGGATTCCTGCTCTCTCCTGGCATCAGGCAGTGAAGGCTGGGCGAGCTCTGAGGATCTCCTCTGAGCGAGCTCCTGCCCGTGCTTCGACGGGAAAGAGAGCGAGCATTGAGGCAGAGCTCATACGCGTACTCCCTCAGGCCACGGCGAGCCTCGGCTTCGATTGGGTTACGCCTGAGCAGCCCACTCACAACCGGCTGGCCAGCTACTTCCAGCCCGGGGAGCGCACTCTGGCGTTCTCCGCTGTCGACGACGCCAAGAACAGAGGATACCACTCCCTGCCGCCGGTCGAAGAGGCTATTGCAGCGCACTTATGCCCGCCCTTTGCTGGACGGCGTGCTAAGATGGCGCTGCCCTCAAAAGCCTGCCGCACGATGTCATCCCTGCTCCGCCGCGCTTTCTCCGCCGCCGGGCAGGCCGCGTCAGCGTTGCACACCATGGCCACGCTCTAGATTTACCAGGCTGATCTCCTCCGCAAGCTGGACGAGAAAGGACCTGACGCAATCTGCGTGCCAGACCTGAGGAGCGCTACAGACCTCGCTCTCCGCGCTACCAAGTCTGCGGCACAGGCCATAGGATGGAGCATGGCCTCGCTCACCGTGTCTGAGAGACATCTCTGGCTAACGCTCTCGGACATGTCTGAGTCGGAGCGCACCGCGTTCCTCGACCGCCGCTTTCCCCTGCCGGCCTCTTCGGAACCTCGGTCAAAGACTTCACCGACAGGTTCGCTGAGGTGCAGAAAGCGACACAGGCCATGAAGCACTTCCTCCCGAAGCGCTCCAGCTCTGCAGCAGGCCGTGCGAAACCGTCTGCTCAGAGCTCACAGCCTAAGCCTCCGCCCACCGCCTCCTCTTCACAACGCCGCCAGACCCAGAGTTCGAGACCGCGCTCTCGCTCTTCCAGCCGCCGCCCCGTGTGGCCTGCGGCCAAAGATTGCGTTGAAGCCAGAGGCCCCGAAGTCGTCCTAGCACGCCTAGGAAAGCGATGGTGTCCAAGTCCCGCTGCGGCCGGACTTCCACCAAAGCTTGCCACTCGTCCAGTTCCAAGAAATGTGACTGGTCCAGCGTATTTAGCAGCCAACAAGCCGGTTCCATTGCCCGCTTGCCTGCACACAAAAGCCGTTTTTATGGCTATCCAGATAAATCCCTTAAAGAGTGTATTTTCTGGTGTCCCAGCCACGGCCGATGGTGTTTCATGTGTAGAAAAAATGCCCACTACTCAGTGCCCATTCCTACACACAAGCACAGCCCCTCACACAGGGCTCGTGCACATAAAATCGACTCAGATCGATTGCGCATTAAACGTAGCAAACGTGCCCACGACCCAGTGCCCACAAACGCTACTTCCTACATGTCTCACGGTTTCTGTAAAAACGAAACCAGTATGCATGCGCTCTGCTCAGGCGAGCGATGCTATAAAGGTGGTAAATGTGCCCGCTACCCCGTGCCCACGTCCACACACAGACATGACAGTTCCAATGGAACTCGTCCAGCCCTCCCCCTCTCGGTTAACCACCACAGAGGAGTCGAGCGCGGGCATTCTGCCCGCTGTTATCAGCGCGCCCCCTGCCTCAGATGTCACGAGCGCGACACTTATGTCACAGCTCACCGAAGCCGCTGTTTCGCGAGCCGATCAGAGCGCGCTTCGCACCCAGCCCCTAGCTACCCGTGCAGACGCGTGGGCGAAGCTTCCCGGGGTTTCGAAATGGGTGCTAAACATCATAAAAGAAGGCTATTCGCTGCAGTTTCGCCAACGCCCTCGCCGCCAAGGGGCGTGTGTCGAGACCACGGTAGAATCGAAAGTAGCACATCTACTTCGAGCCGAAATTCTGAAACTACTGAGCAAAGGGGCTATAGAACCCTTATCTCAAGCTCAAAGCGAAGGGGGGCTTTACAGCAGATACTTCCTGGTACCCAAGAAAGACGGGGGTCTCAGACCCATACTAGATCTGCGGCAACTGAACAGAGCGCTTATGAAACGTCAGTTCAGGATGCTCACGACCAGAAAAATCCTCGCGCATGTTCGCCGAGGGGACTGGTTTGTGTCAATAGATCTAAAGGACGCGTATTTTAAAATACAGATAGCGTCACGTCACAGGCGATTTTTGAGATTCGCCTTCGAGGGCCAGGCATATCAGTACACAGTCCTACCGTTCAGCTTGTCCCTGGCACCCCGTACATTTACGAAGTGCATGGACGCAGCGCTCGTACCCCTCAGACTCCGGGGCATACGAGTGCTGAACTATTTGGACGACTGGCTGATTGTAGCCCAATCTCACTCAGAGATCGTGGAGCACAGAACCATTTTACTCGATCACCTCGAGAATCTCGGTCTCACAGTAAACTGGGAAAAGAGTTCGCTATTCTCCAAACAGATTATTTCTTTTCTGGGAATAGAACTGAACTCGCTGTCAATGACAGCACGCCTGTCATCTCAGCGCACACTGGACATTCAGCGCGCAGTCGGCTCCTTTCGCTGCGGCGCTGTAGTCCCTCTCAAGAATTTTCAAAGGATGCTAGGTCTGATGGCCTCAGCATCATCAGTTCTCCAGTTGGGCCTGCTGCGCATGCGCCCGCTGCAGTTCTGGCTCAGAGAGAGAGTGCCTCACAGAGCGTGGGCCTCCGGTCGGCTTCGCCTCAAGGTCAATCAAGCGTGCATTGCAGCTTTGAACCCTTGGGGGACAAAAGACTGGTACCATTCAGGTGTAAGCCTGGGGACTTCCTCGAGACTGATGGTGGTGTCCACGGACGCATCTGCCTCAGGATGGGGAGCGCTGCTCGAGGGCAGACCGCTCTTTGGCCAATGGTCAAAACGGGAGAAGCTGCTTCATATACAGTAAATTGCCTCGAGATGTTAGCAGTGAGCAAAGCGCTCACGCGCTTTCGTCCCCTGATAAAGGGGTACCACGTCCTAGTACGTTCAGACAACGTGTCGGTGGTATCCTACATAAATTGCCAGGGCGGCCTCAGGTCCCTGACCCTGTACAGGCTAACCAGACGCCTCCTGATATGGGCTCGCAGCAACCTGCTCTCGCTGAAAGCAGCGCACGTGCCAGGGCTCCTGAATATAGGACCAGACAGACTGTCCAGGAACCACGTTCCGACAGGAGAATGGTCCTTGCACCCACAGACAGTACAGCTGCTGTGGAAGAAATTCAGCAGAGCGGAAGTAGACCTGTTCGCGTCTCAGGAAAACGCTCACTGTCCAGAATTTTTCTCGAAAAGCAAGGACGCGCTGACCCACATGTGGCCTCGCCGTCCTCTCTACGCTTTTCCCCCTGTCTCCCTCCTGACCCAGGTGGTAGAACGGATCAGGGAAGAAGGATGTTCAGTGCTGCTTGTAGCGCCGCTCTGGACGAGCCAACCTTGGTTCCCAGTTGTGATGCAGTTAGCAAGCACCGCCCCGTGGCCAGTGCCTCTGAGGAAGGATCTCCTTTCTCAAGCCAACGGCTCGATCTGGCATCCTCACCCAGAGCTGTGGTTCCTTCACGTGTGGACCATCAATGGGTACCCGCTGACCTCCCACAGGGAGTGTTAAACACGATCACGCAGGCCAGAGCTCCGTCTACGCGACGTCTCTACGCCTCCAAATGGTCGGTGTTTTCTGGCTGGTGCACAGCTCGTGGCATGTCACCCCTGAATTGCAGAGTGACGGAGGTTCTCTCCTTCCTACAGGAGCTGCTGGATAAGGGCAGGTCCCCTTTCACGCTCAAAGTCTATGTGGCGGCCATAGCAGTGTTCTCTACGACAATGCTTGGCCAGTCTATAGGAAGGAACGATTTAGTAATTCGCTTCCTTAGAGGAGCTAAGAGACTGAATCCTCCCAGACCTCCCACAGTCCCTATATGGGACCTTCTACGGTACTGGAAGCCATGAAAGGTCATCCTTTTGAGCCCTTGCAGAAGATTGATCTTAAACACCTGACGTTCAAGATGGCGTTTCTTCTGGCATGGAATTTGGGCCTAATGACTCTAGGGTTATACTCAAACCTAAGCACGGTTATGTTCCTAAACCCCTCAATACACCGTTTAGGGCACAGGTCATTTCCCTGTCTGCCCTACCGGTCACTGAAGGAAATGAGGACGAAAGCTTCCTCTGCCCAGTCAGGGCATTAAGAGCTTATGTGTCTTGCTCGTCTGCCTTCAGACAGACGGAGCAGCTCTTTGTTTCATTCAGCGGGCGTTCTAAGGGACAAGCCGCTTCGAAACAGAGCCTATCCAGATGGATAGTGGACGCAATAGCGCTAGCTTACACAACCAAGGGCATGCAATGCCCATTGGGTGTCAGGGTGCACTCCACGAGAAGCATGGCTTCATCGTGGGCCTGGTCAAGTGGGATTGCCTTGCAAGATATTTGTATGGCGGCAGGCTGGGCCTCTCCGTCTACATTTATAAGGTTTTACAACCTAGAGGTTCCCGCACTACAAGCCAGGCTACTGTCGGTCTAGTACGGCCAAATCTCTTAAACTGACACTGTCAGTCTTGAGTTATACGGCTATTGTGAATAGCAGTGCTGCTCTAAGCTGCCATATACGGAAGATAGTGGCTAAACCCCTCTTCTTCCAGGATTCCCTGTGAGTCCCCTAGGTGATTGTGCACTATATGAACTCCGGGCTGTCGCCCTTTGAGTCTATGGTGTCAGATCCCAGCACACACGGCGTTTTACATTAGGTTCCCCTAGCGTATTCTACGCAATATGAGAGAATCTCTCGTAAGAGAACGTACTCGGTTACTAACGTAACCTCGGTTCTCTCTAGAGAGAGGAACGAGTACTGCGTATCCTGCCGTGCATGCACGCGCTCTGGCTGCTTCACTGTGAAAAATCAGAGATATGAGCCCACGAGCGATATTTACAGGCCTAAGCCACGCCCGTTTCGGCGGGACGTGACGCAGAGGGCGCGAAGTGCCCTCATTGGGTATGACGTCACTCTAGGTCTCGCTCGATAGGCTCAAGCAGTTGCCAGCAGACCAGCCAATAGGCGCGCGAGCTGTCTCGCCTATGCCTGTATGCTGCAGCAACGCGTTTTACATTAATACAAAATTAAAGGATAATTTTTTGGCTTCAGTATTCTCGTGGAAAAGGATTTTCCCCTAGCGTATTCTACGCAGTACTCGTTCCTCTCTCTAGAGAGAACCGAGGTTACGTTAGTAACCGAGTACGTTTTCATCAGTGAGAAACGCTGTTAAACAACTTTATTTCTTCAGTGTTATAACAGCGCTGTTATCCAAGGCAAAACACATGAACTACACATTTTGTCATTTCATTTAGTTGTTTACAGCTCTGATCTGTTCTGTGACAGATGGGTTTGGTTCACGTAATAAATCCACCAAAATTCAATAAAATCATTATTTTCAACAACTTGAGCCATTTTTTTCACTTGCAGTTCTTAGCCTACCGGTTAGTCTTTGGCGTGTGTAGTGTGACTCCAGCAGTGAATGTCACGTGACTGATCACGCTTTATTAAACCTCCGCATAAGACAAGGCCTACACTAGAGCATAACCAGGAATTAACCTATCAAAAATCAGATCCACCACAAATTAAGTACGCTATATTAAATAAAAAGCTTTTAAAATGATATATATATACCGATCAGTCATACCATTATGACCACTGACAGGTGAAGTGAATAACACTGATGATCTCTCCATCACAGCACATGTTAGTGGGTGGGATATATTAGGCAGCAAGTGAACATTTTGTCCTCAAAGTTAATGTGTTAGAAGCAGGAACAATGGGCAAGCGTAAGGATTTGAGCGAGTTTGACAAGGGGCAAACTGTGACGGCTAGACTCCTGGGTCAGAGCATCTCCAGAACTGCAGCTCTTGTGGGGTCACAACTTACAGGACTTAAAGGATCTGCTATTAACATCTTGGTGCCAGATCCCACAGCACACCTTCAGGAGTCTAGTGGAGTCCATGCCTCCACGGGTCAGGGCTGTTTCGGCAGCAAAACGGGGAGCAACACAATATTAGGATGGTGGTCATAATGTTATGCCTGATCGGTGTATATCAAATATCAAAATACCAATATATATATATAAAAAAAAATAAAATAAAAACTTTTACAGACTAAACCTGTGAATGGCCGTGTTAAATATGATCATTGTGTTTCTATTGTTTTTCTGTCTCTGCGTCAAATGCAGTTTCTCATCATGTTTCTGTAGATTAAAGTTCAAAGCTGTTCCTGACAGGACAGAAATAAACTCCACACACGCACTGAATGCCCAGTCGCACATATAAGATGTCCGTCCACCCAACTGATCAAACCACACAAAAAGAAGAAAGAAAGAAAGAAATAACCCACAGCAGGTTTCAGTTTGACTCAGAAGCAATGAGATCATACACGGTTTTAAAGTTGTACTTTTCCCCATAGACTATAACTGAGAACTGAATAAATATATACAACAATTTTATATCACAAGTTACTCTCTATTTTACCATGAAATGTAGTGTTTATATGACATATGACAACAGCTGCAAATGTTTCACGTTTGTTTTGTTCTGTTTGTGCTTCTGCCGTCTGATCGGTAAGTTATAAACATATTTGTGACGTTTATTCACATCTCAGAGTAATAAACTCCTGCGGCGGTTCAAATTCGATTATTTTCATCCACTGTGATCAAATCTCTCTTCATGTTTTAGGTATTTGAATTTTTAGGTTTAAACAGTCTGGCTTTAAATAATCATTCGACTGCTATCGATACCACTGCTACAGCCGCTCTGGTGCTCTCTTGTTTTACTGCCAAAATGGCGGAGTTTAGAATGCGTGACGTCAGCCTGCGGAGCTCTATAGCAACCTTTTGCCTGTTGTTAAAACGTTTTAGAAGGTTGGGTACGTTGTGCCAACGTTCTGTGTTTGCTGAGGGGGTTACCGTTACCTTTTATTGTAAATTATCGATTATTCATGTTAATTATGAACCTGTATATAGTCATTCTCTGGGAGGTATGAAAAAAAAGTAGTTACTAATTAGCTAATAGTAAACTAACACATTAAACTGAGTGTATACTTACTAATTTGTTAATCAAAGTTTCTTGTTAGTTAATAGTAGTTACTAGAATGTGCGTTACTCATTTGTTCCTGTGCTATTCATTAATGAAGGAACAGTATTCTAAAGTGTTACCAGAAACACAATGCATTCTTAGTTCTCCATACAAGAAACACTCACACTGTGAGATTAATAAAGCCTTTTTGTAGGGGAAAATCTAAGAAGGAAACAAAGTAATCGTGTTTTAGAGGAACCTGTTCAGCCCAGAGGAACATTGTATTGTCCAGAGGTTGCTCTCTAGTAGAAAAACCAATGAAGTTCTCAGTTATGATCCATTCTAATGATTTGGCAGGGTGAGGGTTAATGGATATCTATCTTAAAATCTATATTGTTTTTTTGAGATGCAATACAATCAAGGAATATGAATTAAGGTCAACTGCATAAGATAAGAAAGACAAAAAATCGAATCGAAACAATAGCATATGAAGCTATGAGGTGGTATTTAGTGTCCCTGATTCCTCTGTATTCACATCTTGGGTGTCTCTCCCCATTTTCTAATTTACAAATGACCATAGGGAACTTCCTACTTAATCAGGTTTTTGTATAATGAAAAATAATGCTTACAATTTAAAAGCATGTGAGTCTATTGCAAGAACCATATGTTCCCGCCGCCTGTTCCTTCACTAATACAACCCACATGATGTTTAAATGTCATGTGACATGAACAGGTGATCTACACCAACACCACTGGTATACAGCGCCATCTACTGGTTTAATAATCCTTACATCTGGCTCCTTCATTCACTGTTGTCTGTCAGTATCACTGGAGTTTAATTGCAAACCTCACGTCACCTTTAAACATAACCTTGGCCAATTTAACGGATTGGCGGGAATTTCATTGCCCTTATTTGTAACATTAGTTATATTGGTAAATGTTTCATTATGATATAGGTGTACTGATCCTATTCTTAATCTTCTGAACCTTTTGAAAGACGGGTATCGTTGGACCCAAAAGTGTTGTGCAGTGACAACTACGACAGTAATGCTGCAAGATATTGTGGTGTAGGAAAATAAGAGAAGGAGGTTGTGGAAAAGGAGGACGTTTTTGACAAAACAAACTTGTGCAAGACATGCTTCTTTTTCCACGTGCCAATACTGATAATCCTGGTGTCTTTTAGCAGGTTAATGCCCACAATTTACTAATCTACATTTATCTGTAAAATATCACTGACTGATAGCAATGTCTGTGAACTAATGTTATGAACTTTACAGAGAAAAAACTGAAGTCCATTGATAGGCCTATTTATCTTCAAAATGGTGTTGTTTAGATGCAAGACAATCAAAAAGACGAGTTTAAGGGTATAAAGAAGTTTTATTGAGGATTACAGACAGGTGGAAAAACACATCTGTGTCTTTCTTCCCTCATTTTGCTCATTCCCTAGTTCTTTCAATGCTCAAAAAGTGTTAACAAACTGCTTAAGATTTCAGTAGACTATAGCTGAATCTTGCACATGATAAACACAATTACACAGAGACATGCATGAAGAAGTGCAGGATATCCCACTTTCCCGCTCGTCCCACTTTGTAATGTGCATGTGATCACAGGAAAAGGCTGGTTGCTCTTAAACAGGTTACCGCCCTGTGAAGTTCCTCCTCTGCCACAAACTGCTTTAATATTATTTGAATTTGCTTGTATGAAGGTGTTGACAGGTTTGCAGCCATCATCAGCTACAGTAATGCCTCTCTTTCTCATTTCACTTGTACACTTCTGCTCACTCATATCAGGACCGAAATGCTGATTGAGGAATTTTTGATACCGGGGCTTTATATGTGGTGGTTAAGCATGAGTGGAGAACGACACACACAAGACCAGCAGCAGAATCACAGCAAGTCAAGTCAAGTCAAGTTTATTTGTATAGCGCTTTTCACAATACAGATTGTATCAAAGCAGCTTCACAGTATTAAATTAAAATAATACAACAAAGTTTGTTTCAAGAGGAATTTATTGATTGATAAAATTAAATTAAATATCCCCAAAATATCCCCAACTGAGCAAGCCAAAGGCAACAGTGGCAAGGAACCGAAAAACTCCATCAAGTGACCTAATGGTGTCCTAAAACTCCATCAGGTGACCTAATGGAGAAAAAAAACCTTGGGAGAACCCAGGCTCAGTCGGGGGCCAGTTCTCCTCTGGCATTTATGAGCTAGAGGCCAGATTGTAGTTTGAACTGTAGGATTATATGAATGCCTGGCTGAAGAGATGCGACTTTAATCTAGTTTTAAACTGGGAGAGCGATTCTGAGCAACGAACAGTATCAGGAAGACTATTCCAGAGTTTTGGAGCCAAATGTGAGAATGCTCTCCCTCCTTTGGTGGTTCTGGATATCCTAGGTATGACCAAAAGCCTTGAATTTAGTGATCTTAAAGAGCGCGATGGATTATAGGGTGATAGAAGATCCGTTAAATAGACTGGAGCTAAGCCGTTTAGGGCTTTATAGGTCAGTAGCAATACCTTGTAATTAATACGGAACTTTATAGGTAACCAATGCAGTGATGATAAAATCGGTGTTATATGATCATATTTTCTTGATCTAGTAAGAACTCTAGCGGCGGCATTTTGGACTAACTGTAGCTTGTTTATTGAGGATGCAGGACAACCAGCTAGTAAAGCATTACAGTAATCCAGTCTCGAGGTCATGAATGCATGAACTAACTTTTCTGCATCAGAAACTGATAGCATATTACGTAGCTTAGCAATGTTTCTAAGGTGGAAAAATGCTGTTTTTGTAACATATGAAATATGATTTTCAAAAGACAGGTTGCAATCGAGTATAACACCCAGGTCTTTTACTGTAGAGGATAAAGTAACAGGACATCCTATGATGTTAAAGTTGTATTGTGCGAGGTTTTGTGGGCGGTTTTTTGAACCGATAAGTATTACCTCTGTCTTGTCTGGATTTAATAAAAGAAAATTACGGGTCATCCAATCTTTTATATCTTTAACACACTCTGTCAATTTGGAAAATTTTGCGTTTTCATCCGGCCGTGATGAAATATATATTTGAGTGTCATCAGCATAACAATGGAAACTAATTCCATGTTTCCTTATAATATTTCCAAGTGGCATCATATATCTTGAAAATAACAGAGGGCCTAATACAGATCCCTGCGGCACTCCATAGTTTACTGGAGTTATGATCGATTTTTCTCCATTTAAATAGACAAAATGGTAGCGGTCAGATAGGTATGATTTGAACCAGCTTAGTGCTTGTCCTTGAACACCAGTATAATTTTGTAGTCGATCTAAGAGTAATGTGTGATCTATAGTATCGAACGCAGCACTAAGATCAAGTAAAACTAGTATTGAGATACAGCCTTGGTCAGAAGCTAAAAGTAAATCATTTGTGATTTTAACGAGCGCAGTTTCAGTGCTATGATGCGGTCTGAATCCAGACTGAAACTTTTCATAGATCTCATTTTGTTGCAAGAAAGAGCCCAGTTGAGCGGACACCACTTTTTCTAATATTTTAGACATAAATGGAAGATTTGAAATGGGTCTATAATTTGCTAGATTATTATGATCTAATTGTGGTTTCTTAATGAGAGGTTTTATAACTGCCAGTTTAAATGTTCTTGGAACATGACCTAAAGATAAAGACGAGTTAATAATATTGAGGAGAGGATCTTCCACTACAGGTAACACTTCTTTCAGTAGTTTAGTTGGTATAGGATCTAATAAACATGTTGTTGTTTTAGATGAAGTGATAAGTTTATTTAACTCTTTTTGTTCTATAGTTGTAAAGCACTGTAATTGTTCTTGCGGGGTGATAATTGAAGCTGAATTATAAGGCGCGATTGAAGATTGAACGTTTACAATTGTGGTTCTGATGCTTTCTATTTTCTCAGTGAAGAAGTTCATGAAATCATTACTACTGAACTGTAACGGGATATTTTGTTCGGGTGACGTCTGTTTATTTGTTAGTCTAGCCACGGTGTTAAATAAAAACCTTGGATTGTTTCGGTTGTTTTCTATTAGTTTGCGGAGATGTTCAGCCCTGGCCGCTTTTAGGGCCTTTTTATAACGTGACATACTGTCTTTCCACGCGATTCTAAAGACCTCTAAATTAGTTTGTTTCCATTTACGCTCTAAAATACGCGTTTCTCTCTTTAAAACATGCGTAGTATTGTTATACCATGGTGCTTTATTTTTCTCTCTGACCTTTTTTAATTTAATAGGTGCAACCACATCCAATGTTCTAGAGAGAATGGTGCTCATAGTGCTAGTTAGTTCTTCTAGTTCATCTGTTTGTTTGGGTTCAGGCAGCAGCTGAGACAGATTAGATAAGCAATTTGAGAAATTATCTATGGTGGATGGGAGGATTGTTCTGCCTGGTTGATAACGCGACGCCGCATGACATATTACAGCAGTACGTAATATGCAAGTTACCATGTAGTGATCAGTGACTTCATTACTTTGTGGAATGATATCTATATCGGTTGGATCGGTTCCATGTGATATAATTAAATCGAGTGTATGATTAAGACGATGTGTTGGTCCGGTGACGTTTTGCTTGACCCCAAATGAATTTAATATTTCTGTAAACGCAGCTCCTAACGCATCATTTGGATTATCTACGTGTATGTTAAAATCTCCAACAATTAGTGCTTTATCGACATTGACTAATAGGTCTGAGAGAAAATCTGCAAACTCTTTTAGGAAATCAGCGTAAGGCCCTGGCGGTCTATATACGGTAGCCAAGGCTAGAGATAATAGGGATGTTTTTCTAACATCTAAGAGCGTAACATTTAGTACTTCAAATGAAATAAACTTATAACCCGTTTTCTGGGTAACATTTAGAATATCTTTATAAATGGTTGCAACACCTCCGCCACGACCAATCAGACGGGGCTCATGCTTATAACAGTATCCAGGAGGAGTAGACTCATTAATGCCGAAATAATCATTTGGTTTAAGCCAGGTTTCAGTAAGGCAAAGTATATCGAAGCTATTATCTGTGACTATTTCATTTACAATAACTGCCTTAGGTGTGAGTGATCTAATGTTTAGAAGACCTAGCTTTAGATATAGTTTTTGTTTACTAATAGCAACATTTTCTGTTTTAATAACAATTAGATTTTTCCTAGATCCTGCATTAGATTTATTATTTGATCTCACTAAACGAGGAATAGACACGGTTTCTATGCAATGTTCTACACTAGTATTTATATCAGTTGAATTGGTGCAGCAGAGACTATGATTTGGACTTTTGGTTACTAGTCAAAGGGTATTTAACATTTTGGAGATGTTATCTGACAGAAGATCCACTCCGAATCTGCTTGGGTGTAAGCCATCAGCACGGAAAAGCCTAGGACGCTCCCACAGCAGACTGATGAATCTCCATGACCTGCTGAACAACAAACACATCAAAACACATTTATTGACATTTGACTTAATAAAGCAGTTTGGTGCTTTTGACTGTACTTTGTTTCCATCTAAACCAATACAAATTTTAAACATTTAAAAGCAAGGTAAATCACAAATTTGCCCCCAGAAAAACACATCTCCTTTTCTCAGGGTGTCGTACCCTGGTATAGCTGGATCATGTTGTGGACACTTTTCACAATGAAAAACAAGCCATCCGAGGAATGCAGTTGCTGGTGATCAGATATGGAGGAGCTCACATGTTTTGGGAAAACTGCTGTAACTTCTCATAGCTCATTCCCTCAATGATGCCGTTGGCCCACAAGCATCCGCTCAACTCTCATATCCACCTCACATATAGTAACCCCTGCCTTATGTTGTCCTCTGTTTGGCCAAAGAGGATCTTACCCATCATTGAGAAATCACCTCATGCACACTGGTAACCCATCTTTCCCATTACAAAATCTTTAACAGTTTTCTTCAACAGAGTCGAGTATTTTCTGGAGCTTAGGGGAAGTGCATTTCAGTGCACAACAGACAGTTTAATGACAGCAGTATTTAATAACTAAAATCCAGTAGACATCTTCAAAGCAGCAACATACTGCTGAGATTATACTCAGTGAATTTAGATATCACAACCGTCCATTCAGTGTAATGTTCTGCCTCTGTAACCAGTGCCATCGTGCCTGTATCATTCATGCCCTCTGAATGTATAAAATCTAAAATATAGACATTTTTCAAATGCTTGTAGCATTTCTTTAACATCTCTGTATGATTTTCAACTGAAATAATGTGCTTTACTATACATATCTTATCACTTATGACACAGGCCAAGTTGCCAAGTTAGTTATAGTCAAGAGAATCTCTGTTGGGGAGCATCAGAATAAAGTGTTACAGATATTAAGCAGAGAGTTTACTAATACTCTAATACGAGTTAGATGACATTTAGTTGCATAGTTAGTAGAATGTCTATCGAAATAAAGTGTTACCCTAAAGGGAGTGATTACATTTGTTTAAAAAAAACACAACATTATTATGTTACAAAATCACATTTTCAGTGTCACATGATCCTTCAGAAATTATTCTAGTATGATGATTTGCTGCTAAAAAAAATATTTCTTATTATTATCAATGTTGAAAACAGATGTGTTGCTTCATATTAGAGATGCGCGGATGGGCTATTATTTCATCCGCAAGTTGCAACCGCATCACAAAACTCATCATCCGTCCGCCATCCATCCGCACCAACGTTTTTGACCAATTTTCAAAACCGCACCCGCCCGCCATCCGCTGATTGCTGTATACATAATATTTTTCATTTGATTGGTTCAACCGCCCGCCACCCGCCCGAATTGAATTAAAATATTATTTTTCGTCACGTCATCCGCCCGATCCGCGTCGCGGCTGTAACCGCCAACCGCGCATCTCTACTTCATATGTTTGTGTTTAAACATCAATGTGATATGAACAGGTGACCGTACAATACAACTACACCCCAGTGCACAGCGCCATCTAGTGTTGAGTAATCATTACATTTGGCTCCTCCATTCAATGTTGTCTGTCAGTATCACTGGAGTTTTTATTGCAAACCTTTTTTAAACACTGTTTGGTATAGGCCTATAGTAGATTTGCCAATGTTCAAAAATGAAAATATTAATGATATTTTTAAAGACCAGTTTATACTACTACATCAGAGTTCCTTTAAATTTTTTAAATGATCCCAAATATTCTGTCGTGATGCACACTGTTGATTTGACAGTTTTACTCTAAATTAATGGTTGTCAGATCAAGTAACACATATGATCAAATTGAAGTGTCACTAACATGTGAATCATCTATTCTTGCCGTTCACAGTCAATGCGTGTGCGCAATGCCTTAAGGGTCTAATGATTAGACACGTTGCAACGGCAGAAGCTAGTTCGTGAACACAGCTCTGCAAGTTATACATTTGAATGAATATCTGTAGATCTTCATAGGATTTAGTTGATCATTAAATACAAAAATATAAAGGCGTTATGTGACATTAAAAAATTGCCATAGTTTAAAAACCTGCAATGTTTAGTTCATACAAACACACAAACCAGCACATGCTCACCTGTGAAAGGTTTTCCACATTTCTTTGGGATTTTACATTTTGTTTGTTTTTTTGTTTTGTTATCTGGGAAAACTCATTGGATCATTTGAAATCTTGACCATTTCAAGATGGCAGATGCAACAACATGTCTGGAGCGGTCGAATGAGGCATCTACACATGCAAATATGTTTCTGCCATAAATGAGTCAACCAAAATGACAGTCCGTCCAGAAAATGACTTTAGCAGAGTTCAAGGTTAGGGAAAGGTGGGAACTGGTGAATGATCAACATAACTTTAATGATAAAATAAACAATCAAAATGAAAGTAAAGCGGCAGTCATCGGGACGGCTCACGCCACCGGCCTTGCGCTGTTCCCTTGGCTCTTGAAGGGCAACTACTTTTTGAAAAACAATCAGTATTAAAAGATAGAGGGAAGAATGTATATTCTTAACCATATATCCAGTTGTGTGCACTACATTACAATGGAGAGAAACAAATATACAGGAAGAATCTGAACCAGGAGAGTATCATTTCAGAAGTGAGGGAACAGAAATGTCAGGTGTAATAGTTTTATGACCTTTGTCTAATTGACAGATACATATCCATCTCCTGCTTTTAATTCAATAAGGAATCAAGGTATTTAAAAATGTTATATAAATGTAAAAATATTTTTTCATAGACATTAATGGGAGACATAATTGTCAAAAAAACAAACAAAACATTTTTTTTTTTACAAAAACCTATTTTAAAAAATATACATTATTATGTTACAAAATCACATTTTATTTCCTGGGGTTTTCTTGAGATCCTGTACATCCTGGGTGTACATTAAAAAAGAATAAGGTATAGGGGTTAATAGCTGTTTTCTATGTGAATATATTGTAAAATGTAATTTAATCCTGGGATCAAAGCTGGATTTTCAGCATCATTACTCCAGTCTTCAGTGTTAAATCATTTTGAAAATGCATATACTTCAATAGTTTAAAAACCCATACGGGTAGCCTACATTAACATTTACATACATAAGTATACCAGACTACATACAAAAATACAAAAAATATACAAAAAATATACAGAACAATATATATTTTTTTAAATCTTCAAAAATGTAAGTGCAACATTATCCAAAAACAGAAAGAAAGAAGAAAAATACAACATTGCAACATATATTGACTGTAATATTGCTTTGCTTATATTGTTATACTTCATTTATTTGTTAATTTGCATTGATCATAATAAAGGACAATAAAAAGGAAAACCGTTCTCAAATTTGTTACAACCTGACCCTAAGCAGGATCATACACCCTGTATTAATAAACAATTAATTACTACTAATACTACCACTAGTAATAATAATAAAAATAATAATAATAAATGTATCTATTCATTTTTAACTTAAACCATAAAATAGCAGTGCACTTTTGTATGTAATGATATCTGAATGAAACCACACAGAGGAAACTCAAATTCCACTTCAGATCTGAGACAGATTCAGTGCAGATAGAATCTCACTCGATCGCTGTTCTGCATCCTGTCATCTGTTTCAACAATGACAACATAATCAAATAAACACATTATTTCTTTGGTGAATTAGAGGAAATACATCATTTTGTTTTCTTATTTGTGTTAAATTGTCTGTTTGTAATATTCACCGTTCTGGCATAGAAGTTGTGTGCAACAGGAACAAACAGCCACCAGCAGAACAGCAGTAGCAACAGCAGCGGGTATCAGACTGGGAACTGGAATTACAGACAGTCATTACTGGAATGCTACTGATTTTACAGATATACTTTCGACTTTTGGTCATCCGTTGAATGAGACTGTTTACATAAATGGCGCCATCTGGTGGGTTTTTGAATAACAGCAGCTCAAACAGCTCAATGGTAATCAGCCCAGGAGAATATATATATATATATATATATATATATATATATATATATATATATATATATATATATATATGTATGTATGTATGTATACAATTTTCATGTTAAATAGGTTAGTTCACCCAAAAATGTTATCCCATGATTTACTTACCCTCAAGCCACCCTATATGTATATGACTATCTTCTTTCAGACGAACACAAAGTATTTAAAAAATATATCCTTGCTCTTCCAAGCTTTAGTGATTGAGGCACGAGATTTTGATGCCCGAAAAAGTCCATCCATCCACCATAAAAATAATCCACATGACTCAATGGGTTATTAAAGGCCTTCTGAAGCGAAAGCAATGGGTTTTTGTTAGAAAAATATCCATGTTTGGAATGCCATTCACCATCTAATCTCTTCTTGTTGGTCTGTTGTAACCTATGGTTGTAACATCAGTGTTTAGAGAGACTGAAACTCCCTTTGCCACATTCACTTCATGTTCACTAACACCACAAACACCTGAAGACACAAAGTTAATTATAAGCTGAACACAATTATATAACAGGAAAGTGCTGTGAAAATATTTTTTGCTATTCTTGCATTCGTTTTAGATTATCCAGCATTAGAACAAATCAGTCTGGACAGTGTTAATCATCTGTAGAGCTCTTAAATTGAGTATTTGTTGGGAAGAAATTAGATAAGATTCTTAAAGGTGTATGCATTGGTGTATGCATTGTACTTTTTATGTATTGTTGTCTAAATGCTGCAACCAAATTGCCTTCAATTAGACACATGAAATCAAACAGCAGAAGAACATCATTTATTTACACATTATACATCACTCACAAACACCTCTACATACACATCCTCTTCCCACACAGAGATCATTAATCGTTTTTATCAACCCCTAGACCCCGGTGTAAATTAGTGTATTGCTATTTTCCACCATATTAAGTCATGGTTTTTATTCATTTATTTTTAATTGTACAGTATCAATGCCTTTTTATTTCAAATGCATTTATAGAATCCGATTTATCAGCAATTGAAAGTTTAAGACTGATTTAACAGAACAATTCAAATTATTTTGAATATTCCTCTTAAATATTAATAGTGCTTCAGAATAAATGACCAGGACACAATTTTGCACGCAAATCTGTTACAGCAAACTCTTAAAATAACAATTTCGTCCTAAACCATAGAGATTTAAAACATCAATAGCTAAAAATGATTACACCTGAATAAATTCATACAGGGTCATGTTCACACGCACTTTTTGTTTCATTATCTTCGAAAAGGACGTTGTAACAAATTAATTTTGCACCTATTTGCACTTACCACTCTCTAACACACACACACACTAAGAGCAAAATAAAGACCCTCATTTTACAGTAGTCACACAGTCCTGATTCTGTGGAAATAAAAGCTTTTGTCTGTGTAAATGCACAAGTAAAATTGTGTTCTTCTGTATAAATGCAAACTGAAAGTTGTTTTTGACTAGTTGTGTATGACTTGTTTTGCTGACATTCCCAGATAAAATGCCCAGACAGCAGGTTATGCAACATGGGTTTACTATCATTTTCTTTCTTTCTTTCCTGCTCCGCAGCAAGTTATGATAAAGGGATAGATACATCAAAAATGAAACCGATATCATTTACTCAACCACATGTTGTTCCAAAGCCACAACACATTTGTTCATCTTAAGAATGAAGATATTTTAAATGAAATCTGAGAGATTTCTGTCCCTCCATTGACTGCCCACAGAACTATCTATCTGTCGCTTCAAAAGTTAATAAAAACTAATCTATATGAATCAGGCAGTTTAGTCCAAATTTTCTGAAGAGACTTGATCGCTTTATATGATGGAACAGATTGAATTTAGTCTTTTATTCCCATTTATGATAAAATGTACAATGGGTGGAAAACACTCTTTCTATGTAGCAAAAAATACTTCACGGCATTTAAATGCATCAATTAATCATGGTTGAGGAGAGTAATGCAAACACTTTTAAAGATATACTGTTCACCCCTATACATATCACAGATGTTTGTTCACAGATGATAATAGAACAAATCCATGAAGGCTGTATAAAAACACTATGAAAACAGTAAAAATTGGTCATTGTTTTATCAAGTCATCACACATTTGTGTGCTGTAACATTTCACCCGACAAACATCACAGTATTAACGCCAAAAAAACATGACATCACAAGACATAACAACAACCATGATAAAGTTGCTAGTGCATCAGTGATGAAATTCCTATAACTAGATGATTCAATATTAGCTTAGATATTTCTGATAACAAAAATATTTTAGAGACGCATAGATTCCAGATGTTATGAATGAATCATGTTTTTAATAATATTTATCACATAAACACACAAAGATGTGTCACGTTGCTTTGCTTGTTTCAGAAAAGAAGACAGTGTTTTTGTGGGTTTACTTCAAGGCACTTTTTCCCTTGGCTGATGTACAAGATAAGGAGATATTCTGCCCAGAATGCAAGAAACACAATATTGGTCTCATTAAAACAGCTAATTAAAAAAAAACAAAAAAACATTTGTGTTAGTAAAACTACAACAATTATGTCCAGTTCTTATTGATTTATGATTAGATCTGGGATAAAAGCTTTTGAGAGGAGTTTAGCATATATTAGCTTTGGCACTTAAATGGCTTTTCTTCAAATATTTACCTGACATATGAAAATCATGAAACACCTCTATTGATTTATACATTTACAATGAGCACCAGACAAAAAGAAAAATACAAAAATAGGAACAAGGGATCAAGATTGCTGCCAAAGCAGAAAGGGATACCACAAGTTGGAAAAACAGAGTATTAAAGTGAAGGCAATCGTCTCCATCAAACAGTCATAATATTCTAACAAACACATCAGCAAAATACAATAATTCCATGAGTAAAAAAAAAAAAAAAAAAACAATATCACACTTGACAATCACAGCTCAATATTACTGAAAAAGACACAAGAAGGTCTTCATCTCCTCATGCCAACAGATAAAATGAAAGAATGAATCAGCAGCTCATAAAATGTCACAGATGTGTGTTCAAAACTTCAGGTGAACTTCATTTTTTGCACATTTCAACCATGAAGATAAATATCTATATACCTAATGTATGAAGATTTACAAGTGTAAGTGCATTGTTTTATCAAGTATAAACACATTTGTGTGTTATTATGCTGTAACACTCCTCAGGTTTAACATTTAACACAGACTGTCTCATATATGACTCCAGTTAAAGGCACAGAATAAATACCTGAATGTTTCACCAACTTTAAAATAAATAAATATATTTCAAGCGTCTTAAAGCTGGTTTTGGTTTCAGTCTAGCTGCTGGAGTGTGTTTTCTGATGAAGGTAGATAAGTAAGGGTTAATTTAACTGTTTAAACTATAAATATTACATAAGAATACCAGACATTTCCAGTAACAGCAACAATACCAGTAAAATCACCTACAGTATCAGTAGCATAGGCTGTCTTTGTGTTGAGGAGAAAAAAATATTGGTCATAATGCCCGTCTTGTTGAGGTAATTGTAAAAAACAGTTCTATCAGTTATAAGAGGAAGTAAACAGACGGAACAAAATAACTGAGATGTCAAACCAGATCAGCATTATAGTGGAAATGTTAAGAAACAGAGATAATAACTCAGTTTCTGTCTGGATCACTGTAACAGCTTTAATAAACCTCTAAACCTCGAGCACTCGCTGATCTAATGCTGAAAACTGTTGTTCTGTTTCTTACTTTATCGCTCATATACGGTTTAAGGCTAAATGTGTTCATATATCATTTAATATTTATGACTTTTAATAAAGTTCGGGAGGAGCATGTTCAGATAATTAACACGAGTGGGGAGCATTCAGTTAATCAATGATAAGAGGTGTATATGTAAGGGATCCCCGAATCCCGAGCTTGGAGCCTCTCCCCCGGACAGCACGCCACCAAATACACATAAACCTTTACTCTATCTAATTATATATAAGTGTGAACTCGTGAAATTGGTTAAATTGGTATGTAACAGGTGAAATGTTTACTGTTATTGGTGCCGACTGCTGAAATCTTGGAATCGTGACGCAATTACTCTGAGCGATGAGAGTTTCAGCTGATCCTCTTCTCTCAATCTTCCTAACTCTCTTCAGTGTCCATTGTTTTATTGGGAGCCTCGGCATGAGTCAGACGATGTTCCATGTCCTCCAAAGGAATGACATCGGGATCAGGTGATGGGTTACTGTCAGCATCATCGTCCTGGACGTCATCGGGATCAGGTGATGGGTTACTGTCAGCATCATCGTCCTGGACGTCATCGGGATCAGGTGATGGGTTACTGTCAGCATCATCCTCCTGGACGACATCGGGATCAGGTGATGGGTTACTGTCAGCATTATTCTCCTGGACGACATCGGGATCAGGTGATGGGTTACTGTCAGCATCATCCTCCTGGACGTCAGCATCATCCTCCTGGACGTCATCGGGATCAGGTGATGGGTTATTCCTCCTGTAAGAAAATACAGATTCACAGAAGGTTACTGTTACGTTTGGTTGAAGCAGAGGAGGAAACAGGATCCAAGTGCAGCACTCTTTTATTAAATAAACTCAAAACATCACAAATACAAACTCAGACTCAGACTCAGGAACAGGAACAAGACTCGGGAACGGAACAACCACCATTAGTGCAACGATAAGAACTGACCAAGACACATGACAAAATCACATGACAAACAGGGAATCACATTAACAAGACACAGAAACATGACAATGACAAGAACAAACAAAACCTAAAACGTGACAGTAAAAGTGATGAGAAGGATTGATGTTTCAGTTACACAAACAAGAAATGAACAAAATGTTTATTTGGGAGTTGTTTTTGATTGTTTTGACTGTTTAACCAGTGAATATCTGCTTCTGTACTGTTAAAAGTAAAGAACAAAAAAGATAACATTTCACATTTACATTTGTTACATTTTATTTACATTTATATTAAATCCAGAATTAAATTAAATCCTTTGTTTTTGCACAGTAAATCTCATATATCTTGCTAAATCATCTGATATTAAATACTTACATTGGTACTGCTGCATGGTTAATTACATTCTGTGAGGCTAGAGTATAACTCCTGTGGCGACGATAGTTAATCACACCAGCAGTTACAGCAGCAGCAACAGCAGAAACCAGCAGAACAACAGCAACACATATTCCTGCTACAGCTCCTGGAGACAAACCTGAACCTGGAACATCTACAGAGACACAGTCATTATTGTGAATGATCATTTTTTCGACCCTTCTATATTGATCATCAGCTGTATCAACAGGAAACATTTTTCAAGTTATCAAGTTAATAACATTAGTCAAAGTGTTATTGGGCAAACCTCAAAAGTCAACTCAACATTTACTGAGTTGATTTAAAAAATATTGAACTGTTTTTAATTCCTCAAAGGAATGCATTGAATGATTAAATTATACACTCACCAATGACAGAAAGACTGAATCTCTTCACTCTAGTGACACTGAAGCTGCTGTTGAAGATGTTGATCTGTAGTTTATATTCTCCAGAGTCTGTGTTTGTGATGTTCCTGATGGTCAGAGATCCAGTCTGATGATCCAGCTTCAGTCTGTCTCTGAATCTCTCATCATCTTCACACTGAACATCTGTACAGATATCGATGAGATCTCCAGTGATTTCAGTGATGAGAATCTCATTAAAATACCACGTCATCACATCATTTGGTTTTCTTGCTACAGCAGGATCAAAAGTGATGGATTCTCCCTTGTTTCTCTTCACTTCATCTATTTCAGCAGCAGAAACACCTGAAACACAAACCAACAGATGCTGGAGGATCTTTTGCTGAAAACAAACTAAAACTGCAAAACATGAGAGAACTGTGAACATGACTTTGGATAAGCCCTTTCTTGACTTTAGATCTGAAAAGAAACATTTTGGTTTGTGCCTACAAACATACATTAACAATGCGCTTTAAAAATATATAAACTGCATTTAAATGTTATTAAATGACTCACCTTGGACAGTAACATTGAAGATCTTTCCACTGTTCCTGCTGCTGTCCCTGCTG
The DNA here is from genome assembly GCF_965113295.1 of Leuciscus leuciscus. Classification (NCBI taxonomy): domain Eukaryota; kingdom Metazoa; phylum Chordata; class Actinopteri; order Cypriniformes; family Leuciscidae; genus Leuciscus; species Leuciscus leuciscus. The sequence goes on from NC_138739.1 coordinate 13,821,491, forward strand.
TTGCTGATGATATTCAGTGTATATTCTCCAGCATCTGTGATTGTGATGTTCATGATGGTCAGAGATCCAGTCTGATGATCCAGCTTCAGTCTGTCTCTGAATCTCTCATTACCTTCATTACACTGAACATCTGTACAAGTCTTATTAATATCTCCATTGATCTGAGCGATGCGAAAGCCATTATAATACCATCTAAAATCCTCTTGTCGAGTTGTATTAACACCAGTGTGTAGAGTGACTGAATCTCCCTCCATCACTGACACTTCATCTGAACCAACACCAGAGGCACCTGGAGAAGAAACAGTTAACATAACAAAAACAAAACTATGCAACTGTTATTATCTAACAGATCATACAGATTTGAGCAGAGAATTATGTCTGGATTCATAATGTCTGGATTCATAATGTAACACGTGGAAACAAACAGCAGAAGAAGTTTTGATTTAAACGTTCACTCCTCAGGCAAACGAGACCGATCTCATGAAAGTGCGTATCTATAGCACGAATGATAATATCTCGTATCATTTATACGCCAAAAAGAGTTTTAGCGTAAATATGGTACGCAGTTTTCGCGTGTATATGATACGCACTTTATGGCGTGTAATATGCACGCTCCTCACCCCTAATCCTACCCAAGGGGTTTGCAGTGCGTATCATTTGAACGCTAAAACTCGTTTTGGCGTATAAATTATACGAGAATTATCATTCGTGCTATAGATACGCACTTTCATGAGATTGTGCTGGGCAAACATATGAGTCTCATGGATGATCTACACACACCCAATACACATTTTCATAATCAAACATTTTCCTAGACTCATAATGTATTACATAGATGAATAGTACCCATAAAAAATATTTCAGAAAATTATGCTATTTTCCACAGCATCAAGACTCATAATCCAGACCCTTTCTTCAAAATATGTTTAGTTCTCCCCGTAAATAACATATTTAGGCTACATTACCTTTTATTCATTTGGCAGAAGCTCACTCACATTACATTCAAGCTACCTTTGATGCACTGATGTAAAATAATATTTACTAACAGTATCATAACAGTTTGTCAGGTTTCTGTCACTTCGGTCTAGTTTGTTGTTGGTTTTGTGACAGTGACACGCCTGTATTTTCTTATCTTATGTCTGTGTGCTTAGTTTTTATACGAAGTCATTTAGCTACAAAGTTCCCATTGTAACGCCACTGAAACTGATTTAGGCTGATTCTATAATTTGTTAATTGTCACCCGATAATAATCCTGCCATCATCACTACGATACATATTTGTTCAAATAAATCGGTGCAACGCCGCAAAAGAGATTGTAACAAATATTGTCTTACCGTGGTCGGTTGAAATCAAGATCACCGAGAGCAAAACTAGAAGCGACATTTTCCCCACCTGATTCATAGTTAGTGATGTTACGTCTGACACCGACGCTCCGAAGCTTGCTTCAAACTCGAACGGTCCTTGCAATGAACCACTGCTTCGGAGCTTGTATCATTACGTCACTAGTCACGTGAAAATGACGTCTGAAGCAAACACACTGCTTCACTCCTGTAGTGAACCACATGGCTGCTTTGACAGCCCAATCCAGTGTTGGCAGGTTTGAAACCTGGCGGCTGTATTTCTTATAAAAGTGAAGGTAAAAAAAAAAAAAAAACTATAGAAACCATTACAGAAATTCAATTGGATTTAATGTTTTTCATGGGAATTTATTGGTTGTAATGGGAATTGTCATGGTCTCTGTGGGTCTCTATGTGTTGGGTTGTATTGGTGGGGGCATTAAATCCTAATGGAATATGTCCCGAACACACTACAAAAAAGAATTATGTAGTGGTTTAAATGGTAAAAAGCCAATGGTTACTATTTTAATATAAACCATTAGAATTTCTGTGATGGTTTCAAACTTTTTGATCTTCTGTCCTTGTCTAAAGAAATAATTACACAGACACATCCTGCTTAATCTTTTATTATCAAGGTGAACACATGAAATTCATTAGTATCTGTAAAATTCACCTACATAAATGAGTTTCACAGCAAACACTGTTTCAGCTTTGATCACCTCGGTAAACACGTAATAAACGGGGCGTTATGGTTGTCAGCTTTGTTGCATTACATTTACTTCACCATACAATTTCTATCTGAATGAAGCTTCGAGTAATGAACCATTTTCGACACAATTGTATCAGAAAGCAATAATGCTTCGAAACGCTTCATTTGGCCATCACTATTCATAGTGTGCCGCTTTAAGGGCGTACTTGTAAAACTAGTACAGTAAGTGAAACTAACCTGACAGCCTGAATGGAATGTAGAGCGATGACGACCGATGGATTGTAGAGCTATGTGTCATGATTCCTGTCCTGTGTTTCCCTTGTCTTGTGTGCACTTTTGTTATTTCCTGTTCTGTGCTATGTTTTGTAGTCCTTTGTAGTCTTTCTTGTTTATTAGTCTCCCCAGGTGTTTCTTATTAACCACGCCCCCTTGTTACTTAGTTAAGCTTGTTGGTCTCTGTGTATTTATAGCCCTTGTGTTTCACTTGTTACCTTGTCAGTTGTTGTTCATGTAATGGTTGCCTCTGTGATTCCCTGGTTTTGTTCCTTTGACCTTTGTGTTCCTTGTTACTTTATTAAATACCCTGCGTTTAGATCCTTGTCTTCGCCTGTCTTCCTCAGCAACGTTACACTATGGAAAGCAGGTGCTTTTCCCTAGACAGTAAAAGAAAGGCTTTTCCATTAAGCACCTGCTGGTAGAACTTGAAACTACTAATAAGCATTATAACTGCTGCAATATTCTGTATTAATGTCATGGCTATATAAATATCTATGGAAGCTTGTTCCGCCACAATTGTGACTATTCTCACAATTCAGGTTTTTTTTTTTAGCAAACTATTTTGCTATACTGAGTAAAATCGATTGAAATATGTTGAAATAAAATGTATTTGTATAAGCAACGTATTAAACTGCAAATTAACATTTATATTCCTTATAATAAAAACGAAAGACCTATGTTACAGACATATGAAAGACAACATTTCGTTGATTAGTTTTGGATAGATTACACATTTTTACTGTAAAATATCTGCCACCTCAAATAAGCTTTTGTTTGCCAATTTTTGCTAATATGTTAAATATAGTATGTTTTGTCAATGTAGGCTATATTCGAAGTTTGAAATATGTATGATAAAATGTATACTTTAGTTTTTACAAAGAAAGATTACACTTCAATTGTTGTTGTAATTGTAACCTTTTTAATAAAAAAATATATATTTACAAGGTAGATGTAAACAAATTTTAAAAGGTAAATATAAGCATTTTCTTTAAATAATTTTTATTGTGTTTTATTATTGACAAATTTGGGGAGAGGATACATATTCCAAAACTGAAAATACAGTATGAGAATTAACTGCACAATTAATAGACATGTTTTCCTTGGATATTATACAATTTGCAAGCAAAATTTGTGAAAAAAAAAAAAAATTGACATGCTTCCAACTGTGAACCAATTTGGTAGAATATATATATATATATATATATATATATATATATATATATATATATATATATATATATATATATATATATATATATATATACTGTATATATATTGCTCTTGCATTCTTTCTTGTGGCTATAGGTGACACACCTGAATGAATGGCTCATTAAGTATGCGGGCCCCATTGTCTCCTGAGGTGTGAACCACTACATATGCATGATGCTGTTGAATGGTTGACGCCCCTTGCGCATATTGCCTTTACAAACAAAAAGTGTTTTACAAGATTTAAATCAATGTATTGTGTTATGTGAATGATAAGGGCAGGATGATTTTCACATAATTTTGAAGAAAAAACTCTAGGCAAAGACATCAATTAGTCAAAAGTCTTATTGACACATATTTAGTATGTGTTTTGTGGCCTTATTTCAGAAACTTTAGTTTTTAGTTTTTTCAATAACCATGCATAAACATTATTCTCTCAAAAATACAAACATGTACATGCATGTTGCTCACATATTATGGTAGCCCTGTTTGTGCTAAATAGAGTGTAATTATACCTTTGCCATTAATATGTTTATAAGCAACTGAAAAAAGCACAAATGTCAGGGCATGTCAGAACATCTCAAGGACCCCAAAAACCCCTCAGACCTCAGAGGGTTAAGATATACTATATTAAATATAAGACAATAATCAAAGAGATAATGTGAATTTAACAAACTAATCAATACAATTATATCAGATCATGTGAAAACTATAAAATATATACAAAAAATATAAATGCAAAATATTGCAAAGGCTTCATACAACTTCATACAAGTTGCACTTCGCGTATCTTTGATATCAGAACATGAGGACGTGATTCCATCAGAATTTTCTACAACCTGTCAAGGTACTGTGGAAACCACTCAGATGATCCCTCCAGTGCACCAGAGTATGGAGATTTACCCTTATTAGCTGATAATTCTGATTATGTTCAAGATGGACATGCACATTTCTATCATAGCCCTCCTCTGAGAAAACCTAGCAATACGTTTTTTTTTTCAATCTCATCTGAAATGATCAGTGTTGGGGGTAATGCATTACAAGTAACATGCATTACCTAATCAGATTACTTTTTGATCTAACAAGTAATTAACTACAAGTAATGTGCATTACCTAATCAGATTACTTTTTGATGTTATGAGTAAAGAAACGCATTACAAGTAACATGCATTACGTAATCAGATTACTTTTTGATCTAACAAGTAAAGTAATGCATTACAAGTGTCATACATTATGTAATCACATGACTTTTTTCAATGTCAATGAAAATTACATTCTAATAATACAAGTACATTTATTTACAGTAAAAAAAGTCACTGCAGATTAAGTTTTTAAGTTTTAAATTTCAAAAACAATATTCACAATATAATTATGAATTGTAGCTGAAATATAGCAATTGATGCATGACGTCCACTACAGTGGACATGTGATTAATCAGAGTTTTCTCTCAATCTAAAATCAAAACTTGGAAAATTTTACTGTGATATGACTCATTAGATATTGCTTGATGCTGCAATATTTTTTTTTTACCTACAAGAGTCTCCTAGGATAGAAGGAATGGTTGGATATTCCGGAGCAACTTGGCATGTCTGACTGAGCCTTGGCCATCTTGGCTTGGAGGGGGAAACAATCGAAACACAAAGGCTTGCCACTTGATTGCAATTTATAGGATGATGCACGACGGTCCAATGAAGAGGCTGATGTGCAACTTTGCCATAAAAACCCGTGCAAATTCAAGAAAAGTTTTTTTTAATAGCTGTCCACTGTAGTGACCACTATGCGTGAAAGGGTTAAATAGCCTACATTACTTACAGTTTGCGTCGTCGTTGTTGAGTCCAGAATAGTCGACACGGCCTTATCTTTAAGCAAAAGTTTTCTGGCAAAGCCAGCATCACACTGCGATTGTTCTCAACAGTCACTCATCCTTGAAATGTGGAGAACACACGCTTAAATTAACCCTGCCGTGACTGGGACGTCCACAAAAAATAAACTGCATCCATTTTCCCCTGACGTCTGGATCTTTCGGCAGGGTATTATTCAAACATGTTTGTCCACAGCCAGGAACATCACATCTGCGTGACATCGCAATCTTCTTGTAAACAGACCCACTCGCTGTACGTCAACTGAACACATGTGAAGCGCGTATGGCAAGCCATTTTAACATTTAAAAGTTAAGTTTGACTATCCGGAATTAGCATTGTAGATATCACCAACGTCTTTATGAGTCGTAATTAAATTTTTTTATAGTTGGAATTGTCATTCAAGATATCTGTAACGTAATTGTGACTAGTCGAAACGACAGATAGAGATATCTGTAATGCAGTTTTGACTAGGCAAAACTGAATTACAGATATCCGCAATGACGTCATTGAAAACGACATTCAACTCGTCACACACCTTAAATGACAATTGCAGATATCTGTAATTCAGTTTTGCCTAGGCAGAATGAAAGTTAAAGATATCTCAAACGTCATTATGACTAGTGCAAATACCCTCCCCGCCATAATCAAAGAAGAAGTGGGAGGGTTCATTTCCTTATTTCTATGAATAGAGCAGTCATGGCATTGGCTGTAATCGAAAAAAACACCAGAAAATGGCATGAAATTCAACGAGCCCTCACACAGGGGATTTGTGGAGAGAGAGAACGTCGTTCTATTGAACACTGTGAAAGAAATCTCGGAAGAATTGAGCATTTGCTATCACCAGACACAAACAATGAACTCAAAAGCAGTTTGGCTCTGATCTGACCTAGCTGGTTAGCTATGGCTACCCAGCAAACACAGAACGTTGGCACAACGTAGCCAACCTTCTAACAACGTTTTAACAACATGGCCAAAAGGTTGCTATAACTACATTGTGGTGAAGTTGTTACAGCGTTGTCACAATGTTGACATTAAACCATCGTTCAGGGCCATTGCTTAAGGTTGTGCCTAGGGTGTCTTGACAACCACTGGACTACATAATGTACTCGTCACTGCCCTGAAGCGGGAAAATCAGCCTTTTAAATTCCAACCACCTGTTGTTGGGCTCATTGTGTTCTCATTCATCATCGAGCAAGGATACGTGAGTATTGCGTTTAGCCTTACCTCAGCTATCAAACACAACCTACAGCTTTAATTTCTAATGTGATTAATGAAGCATCGCTCCCACTGTTTAGTTTTTCGTTTGATTTTTCCTTATTTAGTCTCATTCGTTTCTTTGCTCCTCTGGATTTGTGGATATGTTTCCCCGGTGACACCTGCTCGGCTACTGTCTGCCATACAGACCCGGTTTTGTTCATTAAATGTTCTGATCTGCCTTTGCTTTTCATGTTTTATTTATTATACTTAAAATAAATGTGTATTCGTTTATTTCTTTTCTTTTTTTCTTTTTTCACAAATGTATGACTTTTGGAAGTGCAATTTGATTATATGCAATTTTAATAAAGTTGAATTAACGAAACCTTCTGTCATTTTTACTCTTTAAAGTGTAGGCTACACTTGCAGGTGTTGATAGCCCCATTAAATAATATATAGATAAACAATAAACGATAAAAAGTATATAATTATCTAACAAAATACACCATATAAAAATATGGTCAGAACGTCGTCTCTCAGTTGCTGAATGTCGCGCAACAACGTTGCTACAGCCCTGACACGTCTTACAATTCTACGTTGTTACAATGTTGCAAGCACGTATACAGCGACGTTGCCATAGCAGAAATGCAACGTGCCAGAGACGTTGCCACAACGTAAATGTGTTTGCTGGGTAGCTAGTGATGTTATGTTACGTAACCCTGTTGAAATATATTCATTAGTATAAGATACAAGTTTGAATAAATAATTTCATAGTTTAATAAATATAATTTGAAGGTTAAAAAGTTAAGATTCATTGACCAGCAAGGAAGTTATAATTTCGCTAAAAGAGAAATACATATATTTGGTAATGTTCATGGTTTAATGAATACAGCATTTAAAATGTTAATTATTTGTTGAGTAATAATATGTGAAAATGCTTAAATGCCGGTTAAGAATATGAAGAAAGATGTAGGCTACACAAATGTTTGTTAATTTATTTTATTTCTGAAAGTATTGTGTATGAGCCAATCACAGTAGAGGTCAAGTTTGGAGGAAGTGAGAAGGAGACGAGACGCGGGAGGTTTGCTGAAAGAGAAACACGGTTAATGTGAGGGCACGAGTTTTTCTGAAAGTGTTCAACAAGGATTCTTATATGAAACGTTAAAAGTGATAATTCTGTCTGTGTGAGTGGCCACAAGACAGAAGCTAGCGGCCAGCGACCTCGATTAGTAAGACTGTGTGAACTGTGAGATCGACGGTGATCAAAGACCCTGACGGAGCCGGCTAGCGTTACCGTCCGAGTGGTGGACTTTGCCCTGATCGTCAACCATGTGACTCTTCTCTTCGACTTTCTTCTCTTCCTCGTGAATCCTCTCATCCTGTCTTCTGCTGCTGACGCCTTTGATCCTGTGCGCGTGAGGTTACATTCACATTGAGTAAGGTACCATTTTTTTTTTTTTTGGCCAGTGTGGTGAAGCAGCCATTTGGTTTAAGGCTACAACGTACCCAAGCTACATTCAGGCCTCATCATTTGAACATTTGAAGGGTATTTCAAATTGAGCTTTTGCCGGCTATTTTATTTTCTTGGGCCCTTGTGTTTTAAATGAATTTGAATGCATTTGTGATTTGACAAAACACATTTGTTTACTGACCTATTTTTCTAAGTAAATCTGTTTATATTTTTTTATACAACAGTTGTGGTTACAGACTCTTGATATTTTAAGTTAATTATGGTTTAAATGTGAAAGTGTGTAGCCTATAGGATAAAAGCAATTCCAAGACATTTAATTTCCTGTGAAAGTGTAAATATTACTGTTTAAATAGTGATTTAAAGGGGTAAGCTTATTAATAGCCTAAGTTTAAAAATAAGTTAGCTTAGTAATTACACACACACACACACACACACAAGTTAAACACTGATAAGTTTATTAGTGAAACCTCACTTATTTAATTGGACAGATATTTAAAGAACTCAGGATAGCCACCTCTAATTATAGTTTAACACACTAGAGAGGCGCTAGCCTACACATATGATACTGAAGAAGCTTCAAAGCGCATATCGAGTACGCAGCGCAATTCACTCTGTGCACGAGAAAAATGCTAACTTCCGGTTTGAGGGCGGAAGTTGGGTAATTCGTTTCCGGTTGCCGCCTTGTTTACATCAGTGGACCGGCATTAAGTTAGTTTAATCGTTCGCAATGGACCTAAAACATAAAAAAAAACGATTCACTTTTCAAAGGGCAGTCGGTGGTAATAACCACCATTGCTGCGTGCCACTATGTACCGCCGGGGGGAGATTCAACACAACCTTGAGCTTCCATAGTTTCCCAAAGGAACTTAATTTACGTGCCCAGTGGCTTGTTAAAATCAGAAGGGAAGGTTTCACCCCCACCACCAACTCCAGAGTGTGCAGTCGCCACTTTGAGAAAGAAGAGATAGTAATATCTTCTTCTGGAAAGCGGTGTCTTCGACCTAAGGCAGTTCCATCCTTGTTCGGTTGGAATAATTACACTAAAAAACCCCAGCGACCCGGAGTTTGGGAGCGCCGCCCTCGAGCAATCCAGGCTTTGGACCGCGCCCCAGAGGATGACTCCGCCGTGGACATGGTGACTGAGGTGGATGAAAACACACCTGTCTCTGGTTGTGCTGAGTTGGCTACGACACCCCTGATGAAAGACCACGATTACACAGCCAGCTCTTTCATCGTGGTCGACCGGATGAAATTTGAGAACATGTCAATGCAGATCGAGGAGCTCACAAGGCAGCTCGAGTCACATCATTTGGAGAGATTTGGGTTGCAGCGGTTTGCCACATCACCTGATGACTTTCGGTACTATACCAGGTAAGAAATCAGAGATTTCACACCATCACATTTGGTGTATTTTATTTTCTTTGTTCTGTAAATAAAACAACATATTTTATGAATATATACATGCATGTCTCCGCTGACGAGGCAATAAAAAACTTATCATCAGCAGCCGGTGATGTGATTAGCTTTAAAGTTTCACGATAGCTGTATAATAGTTTGGCTAGTATGGATTTTTGCGGTTCCATACAATGCGTGTGTGGTGTGTGTCTGATGTGTGTGGATTGTGACTTTGTGTGTTTCAGTAAAGAAGAATAAAATATAATGAAGAAATATAATTAACAGATCTAGAGAAAACAACGCTAGATTCCATGTTCACAACTTGAGAATGTTTTGATGTAATCTGAATGCCATAAATAGAAAAACTATATGATATGTGCTGTTTGTATGCAGATTTCCATCATATGAGCATTTCATGGCCTTTTGGAATCTAATCCAAGAGGCAACGAGCAGAATGGTGAGAGTCACCAGTGGTCAGAAGAACCTTTCCACCAGTACATCCACTGAGAGCCCTATGAACAGATCAACTGTAAGTTCTACAATAAACATATGAAGACTTCAGATGCAAAAGCCTCTAAGTGTCACCTGAGATTTTCTTCAAAAATTAGCATTTTTGTCAAGCTTGTATATTTAAGTTCAGTAATTTCACTTTTATTACAATTAATAGGTAATTTTCATTGCCATTAAAGTGAAATAACTGAACATAAACATACAAGCTTGACAAAAATGATCATTCTAGAAGAAAATTTCAGATGGCACTTAGAGGCTTTTGCATCTGAAGTCTTCATATACTACCAGCTTGGTCCATGTGAATTACACATTTTGCACTGTTAGCTGTGTTTTGTTTTTGCTTGCTCTGGCACTCTTGTTGTCTGTGCAAGCGACTACCTGCTTTTGTTGCTCTGCTCCTTTGGCTGCTCAGCTCCACGCTGGCCTGCTATAGGCAGCTTACTCTTTACCACCAGTTAAATCATTGATGAAAGTTTCCAATTTTTAGATTACATACACCCCCACATGCACTGCATATTTTAATCACCTTAGTTTGTGTATTTTATCTTTGTTGTATAGTGTTTCTATCTATTTATAATACAGTAACTATTTTCCCCAGAAATTGCTGCCAATTGACGAGCTCTTCCTCTTCCTTAAAGGGGTCATATAATGCCATTTTTGTACAAGCTAATATGATTCTTTAGGGTCTAAATTAAAAGTTTGTAATATACTTTAATTAAAAATTCTCATTAGTATTGTAAGAAAACACTAATTTTACCTGGTCAAAAACAGCTCTGTTTTCAGCACGCCGTTTCAGTGCATGTGTCTTTAAATGATAATGAGCTTTGCTCACCCCGCCCCTCTGTTCTGTGCGTACACCGTTTGTAACACAATAACCACGCGTTGTTCATTATAAACGTGGGATTATGAATTATATTGAGAACGTCGTACATAGAAAACATGCTGTAATGTACCCTGAGTGTAAACCTTAGACGCATTCATCGTGAAGCCTGCAGCAAGGTTTGCAAATTTCGCAAAGATTAATATAAACACTAATATAAAGGTTAATAAAACATTACACTCACATCTTCTGGAGGTTCAGCAGTAACACGTTGGTACCGATCCGTTTTTTCTCGTTTGTAAAGCTGTCTGGTGTGAAATGATTCGCGTAAACATGAAAGCATGGACGGGAATCCCCGTGAGGGAATCCCCGCGTCAATCCTTTGGGCATATCGCTTCAAAAACAAAACTCAGCCACTGCATCTATAACGGCTCAGATTTAGGAACATCCAAATGACTGCTGTGTTCCTTATTACATCTAAGAACAGAACACCACAATCGTGTAGACGCCATTCTACTCCCGCATATCAACAATGGCGGACTACTATGACGACGGCTGTCACAGCTTGCTCAGGGCGGGTCTTGTGTTGAAGCACGGCTGTCAATCACAATCGCGGGAGGGGCGTACGATCTTATGACGTCACAATATCGAACGGCTTGATTTCATAGATGGTCAAACATATAAGGAGATTAAAACAAAACCACTGGATGGATTTTAATCATGATAGGATGGTTGTGTACAGGCACTGCCAACAGACATTTCAGTGCAATCAACTTGTAAAAGTGCATGTACCATTATATGACCCCTTTAACTATCTATCAACCGGCTGTACACAAAGGGAACTTGCTCACAAGTTCAACATCCACAGAGCTACAGTGAGTCGAATAATTGTGACGTGGTCCAACTTTCTATATACTTTACTTGGATCTCTCTCGATATGGATGACAAGCGGATCAGTGAGAGCAAACTGCCCCACAGATTTCCATGGGACTTATGAAAACACCCAGGTCATCCTTGACTGCACAGAAATGAGGTGCCAAACCCCTACCTCCCTTCTGCTCCAAAGTGAGGTATTTTCCACATACAAGTCGCACTGTACATTCAAAGCGCTTATTGGCATGTCCCCCCATGGAGCATTGACATTTGTGTCGGCACTTTTTGAAGACTCCATCAGTGACAAGGAGATTTTTCGTCACTCCGGCATCACCTCCCTCCTAACACCCGACATGGAAGTTATGGTAGACAAGGGGTTTCTGATAGATGAGCTAGTTTCCGGGAAAGTGCATCGCCCAGCTTTTATGTCCAAACAGGATCAAATGTCAGAGGTGGACGTCCTTAAAACCCAGGCCATTGCACGTCTGAGAGTCCACGTCGAGAGGCTCATTAGGAGGGTCAAAGAGAACAAACTTTTTGACACGGTCATCCCTCTCTCCATTTGTGGGAATATAAACCAACTTTTTACTGTTGCATGTCTCCTCACTAATTATCAGTCCGGACCCCTGGTCAAGAAATGGATGGTCTGATTTTCTGGTGGCCGGATTTCCTAATCCATTCTATAATGAACTTTGACACCACACTCTCCTGGCAAAATAAAGACCAATAACACATCACAGGATGTTTAACAATACTCATACAGTTTTGGAAATGATTTGCTGTTACTCTGCAAATAAAATTGCTTTACTTTTACAGTGTTGTCTACAGCTTTGTTCTGTGTGCTTCCTGTAGACTGTGATAGATTTTTTTAGAAGACCCATTTATTTAAACTGGCTTTTAATTTTTTTTTAGCACTTTCATATTTTATCTTAAGGTGTTTTATATTTTAATAATTTAGTTATTATATGGTTTTGACGTGTTTTTTATCTATATATATACACATATATGTATGTACATACATACATACATACATACATACATATACATACATATATATATATATATATACACATGTGTGTGATTCTTGCTCTGTATTATCTGTTTTTGTGAGTTTCACAGTTGTAAAGCACTTTGGTCAACCTGAGCATTGTTGTAAGGTGCTACAGTATATAAATAAATTTTGATTTGATTGATTTTGTAAAAATGCAAAGACCATTTCTCTGTTCTTCAGAAAGCAAAAACACATAATAGATTTCAAGTGAACTGTATTTGACAAACTTCAATTTCATAAATGGTTAACATGAAAGTGTCACTGCCCTTCAATAACAATGCATACAAAGGCACAAATGAACATTTATAATAATAGAATATATAACATATACATATAAGATAACATATAAGATAATAACAGATTAAAAGCAGTCTTCTGTAAAAATGTGCCCAAAACTCAGGAATCACAAGCAACCAATTTACGCCACTGCCAGGTATTTGTCCATGTACACGTGAAAGTAGAACTTATCTATCCCACGCTTCATTTTTTCCATCACACTCTCATCCCTCTGTATTCTTTGTATGAAAACATCATCTTGAGCGGAGACGATATAATCGCACCAACTCATACCGGTGACAAGTAGTTGGCCCTGAACTTGCCAATAATAGGCATGAGTTGGTTTGAGCTGCAATGACCCATTGATGACCTTGAGATAAGGTGCGTCCACATAATTTGGAATGTTTGGACATTTTATTTCCAGAAGGCCAAACTGAGGCTGCTCCAAGGGGTCAAAAACAACCCCATCTGGTGAGGCACCAATCCATGGTGCATACGGTTGTACCACAAACCCACATTTGTAGTGGTTCACACGTTTTATCTGGCAATATTCCCAGATCGCATCTGCCTCCAACTCCAAACCCCTCTTCATAGGCCCTGTCTGATGAGTACCTCTTAGAATGGTTCAGCAAGTCCCTCTTCAGAGGCCTTGCCCACATGGCAGATCTCTCTAAAACGAGATGCAGTCACCCGTGGTTTTCGTACATTGTACCAATCGGCACACAAACTCTGCTCTCGCGTAGCACATTCAATCTTCTGGGCCAATTCCAGGGTAACCTCGAGACTTTTCATGTGCAGCTGTTGCTTCCTGGAACAGACAAACATGCACTCTGATGGTTCAAGTCTGTAGCCTTGCAGTGGCAATGATGGAGGAGGTGGAGCATCATGGAGAGTCTTTGCTTTCTCTTTGGCAGGTTGCTGATAAGAAAGGGGACTTCCATGTTGCACCTTGCCGAACAGTGAGTCCACAAGTGGGATATCCTCACTTATTCCCATGCTGCAGATCATAGGGCGGTCAGCATCAGCTAAATCTTTGTACACCTCAGACACCCGAAGAACTGAGAGGTCAGGAAGTTCCCCATGAAGGCCTTTGTACAGTTTACTCCTGTATGTTAGAAAATACACACACACGCTAAAAATCTGCAACAGAGTAATACATTTTGCTTGAGGGGAAGAGCATTCTGGAAATAGAATACAATAACCAGTACAGTGACAGGTCATCAGAATTAATAATAAAATTGAATTTCATGATTTAAGGTGTGCCTGCTTTGGCCAACTTGAAAGACACCTGCAGAAGGATTTGACACATTTTAAGTGGCATCATTCATTTATGAAATTGGTTGGACCTATAACTCACTAGATGTAAAACACATAGAACCTACCTTGTAACAATAATAATTTCAGTTTCCCCCCACTGGTTTTAAATGCTATTGTCCAATGGAATGTTGTTATCTGAAATCCCATAAATGCAGCACTTACCGCACTCCCTCTGCGGTCTTTCTTGTTTTCGGTTTGGCTGAGATCACAGCCATCTTGTCAACAGGGCCCGGCTTTATCCCCTATGTCAATATAGTGAAAAATAAATAGAGAATGTAGGCAAGTAGGATTGTTTTTAATCCACTGTAAAGCAGGTACAATGTATTTATGAAAAGCGCTTTATACAGTGCTATGCATAAGTTTAGACACCCATGCTAAAGTTGACTAAAAAGAGGAATAAAAAATCATCTTTTGAAAATTGAACTTAATGCCTTAATTAAAAAAATTAGGAAAAATCCAACCTTTAAGGACACCAATTTTCTTTGTGAATGAATAATGTATCATAAATAAATAAATGTTCTTCCTTAAAATACAGGGTGCATAAGTTTGGACACCCCTATGTTAAATTCCCATAGAGGCAGGCAGATTTTTATTTTTAAAGGCCGGTTACTTCATGGATCCAGGATACTATGCATCCTGATAAAGTTCCCTTGGCCTTTGGAATTAAAATAGCCCCACATCATCACATAGCCTTCACCATACCTAGAGATTGGCATGGAGTACTTTCCATAAGATCATCTCTCAATGCAAATCAAACTAGCTATTAGGCTAACTGAAATAAAACCATGCCAATCTCTAGGTATGGTGAAGGCTATGTGATAATGTGGGGCTATTTTAATTCCAAAGGCCAAGGGAACTTTATCAGGATGCATAGTATCCTGGATCCATGAAGTAACTGGCCTTTAAAAATAAAAATCTGCCTGCCTCTATGGGAATTTAACATAGGGGTGTCCAAACTTATGCACCCTGTATTTTAAGGAAGAATATTTATTTATTTACGATACATTATTCATTCACAAAGAAAATTGGTGTCCTTAAAGGTTGGATTTTTCCTAATTTTTTTAATTAAGGCATTAAGTTCAATTTCCAAAAGATGATTTTTTATTCCTCTTTTTAGTCAACTTTAGTATGGGTGTCTAAACTTATGCATAGCACTGTAAATAAAGTTTGATTGATTGAACTCACCATAACTCTAGGCTTATGCCACTGTTGTTCACCTTCAGTGCAGCTTAATATTGGGGGAACAACTTGGAGTTTCAATTGCGAATAGTGTGCAGATTGAAACAGAAGAGCTACACAATGGTTGCATAAAGCTTTCCCAGCCTTGCAGGTGCAGCAGAAGTGCAGAAGTTGCACAGGCTGCAAATCTTTTAGGACAACCTATTAAGTAAAACATATCAATGTATTTGATGTAATCAATGCATATCCCTTGACAGTATTACTCACTTCTTAAAAAAAAAGCCTGTCTGAACACCCCCTTGACATGATGCAGCCTGACATGATCCTAGAAAAAATAACAATACCCTACGTCCATCAATACCCTACAGCCTAACACCCTACCCAACATTAGGCCTACTAGGATTTGTACACTGAACACAATTTCACACTGCTGCTGACTGTAACCATACTCTGAGCTTGTGAGGTTTCTCAGCTTTCCTCATGGACCTGAAGCACTCTGCCCTGACAACCACCTCTCCTGAGCCCTGATCTTTCTCAGACACTGCAGAAAAATAACAATATTAGCAAGTTAGTAATAGAATAACATGCAAGTTAGTTGGTAAGTATAATAATTAGCAACTGTAATAGGAACATATTGTTGCCAAGCTATCTAAAGCTTAAGCTATCTAAATCCATTTATCTAAAACTATGTTCGTTTGTTCATAGTCAAGTCAAACAACACAGTTTTCACACATATTTTGGTGGAGCCAGGCGCTGCTGCATTGTGAAAAGTAAACAATGTTTTCACATCTGCTTTTTGTCACCGCGCCCAAACAGTCGCTTTACAGAGTGGAGCGTTGCGTATCCATGACAACTAGACGGAAGTTTTTAGGCTACTAATTATTTATTATTATTATTATTATATTATACCCTTTAACCAGGAGAAGCCCTTGGGGTTAGAACATATTTTGCAAGGGAGACCTGTCTAGAAATATGTGTGAAAACCTTACAGTCTATGGTGAAAACCGCCTAACTTGATAACGAACGAACCAACGTCGGATACCTTTACTGCTACTCCCTGTATGACATGTGTAGGAGTGGTTGTCAACAACATAGCCTCCGAACATCCGAACATCCGAACATCATAAACAAAACAATGGCTAACACAAACTGTTCGGGAAAATGCACTAACGCATTATTTTGACTTTTATAATGTATAACGTTAGAGAGATAACATAACAGTTAACAGATAGCATAGCTTGAGCACGTAGCATGGATGTTGTTGTGACTTACCTTCAAAATTATGCAAATACTGAGAGATGTAATATTTAAACCCCTTCTCTCTCTTGCTCTGGGGAGCTGGAGAAAAATCACTAACCAGTCGATGAACATCATCGACTGTAATATTCGGCAAATGTCCAAGACATCTGGAGAAATATACATCCTCTACGTCGTCCATCAGGCTACCGGAAACTAGACACCCCCTATCGGTTTCGCAGCCGGAAGTAGCATATGCTAACGTGCACATAGTCAATTTCTCACGAAGCTCCGTGCCGGAGTGCGTATAGTTTTCAGAGAAACACGTGATTCGAAAAAAGAAGCCTCACTTTCTTTCCAGTCACGTGAATGCTTCACGTTGCGTGTCGGAATGTTTGAACCTAGACCACTACTCTACAGGTTTTTTGAAGTTTAAGTCCATTTACTAACTTTTTTTTTTATAAATAAGCATTACATAATCATATTCTTCTGCCATAAACAGTATAGAAACCATAAAATAATTAGACCACCATTTACTTGCATCAAGCAACTCTGTTGTTGTTTTTATAATTAGTATTAATATAATTGTTATATAATGTATTGCCACACTTATATGTGAATTATATTATCAGTAAACTGAACATTTGGCCTTGTCAGTCTTTTATTTGTGCTTAATGGATAAAACAACAGCACTGCACACATGGCTAATTAGCAATAATTCTTTATATTTATTAACGTGTTTATTTGTGCAATCATTAAATGTTTTGGTCTTACACCACTGTTATGTCCACTGGTGACAGCAATAAATACTGTATTTTTGCTATTCCACAAGTCTCTCCATTTCCAGTGTAGCCTACTGGCCTATTCATTAACAATATGCAATTACAAGTTAACAGACCGCGATTTGAATGATTAGAACAACAACACGATCTGCTCCAGTTTGAGATATCTACAACGCCATTTTGACTAGTCATAATTCCAGTTACAGATATCTACAACGTCATTTCGTCTAGTCAAAACTTAATTTAAGATATCTGAAAAGGAACATGTAGATATCTCAATGTAGGCGGTCATATGCAAACGACTGGTATGTAAAGACATTAGCTCAAAGGGGAAATATTAATAATAATCCATAATGACCAATTATGATTAATTATTAATATTTGGGTCAGTTAATTAGATTAACTTTGAGGTATGCCAAATTAATATTACAATCAATTAATCAGTTCCAAAGAACTCTTCGATTATTCAGTTATTCTAAGAAAAGTGTATCTTTCAGGGTCACTGAACATGTAACAAGATCAAAATCGTAAAAGGGACTTTGTATCCCCCCCGCCACAGGATTCACTTGGAGCTGCAGTTTAGGTCCGAGGACAAGAGCTAAGAGGCCGGATCTTGTGGTCAGTGACTTTTAAAGCGTGAAGATGGCACACCCATTTGGGAGAGGTGTAAGAGCCAATAAGAAGTGTCTTCCTTTGGAGGGAAAATTTCCTTTTTTATGACCTTTGTTGAAGCATGCTCATTTGCAATGTGTACTTTCACTGGGTGCTTAAGAAAAGAATCTTCAATATTCTTATAACCACAGCTCTGAGATGAAAGTTTTTAAAGATTTGTTCGTGCATATGCCAAATAATTGTGTCTGATTTGTCTCAGTCGCTACAGGTACGTCACTTCGTACCGTGATGTCACTTCATACCATGGATCCAGAACGAGCTGTATTTAGAGCTTGATTAAATAAATTATTCGTTTATAATGGGAAGGACGTCTTAAGCTATGAAACTTGCAGGACGTTTTAATGGTACAAAGACCTCTTATATACCAAAAGATCAAGGCAAATTCGGTTTCTCATGTCATGACCCCTTTAAAAATGTATAATTATTTATCACGTCCACGTAGCCACGCGAACCGGAATTATCCCGACCAGGGGCGATTCTAGGATTTTCATTTTAGGTGGGCCCAGCCCCCAATGAGGGTATGATTTTATAAAAATTTAGTTTAAGGTCTAATGGTCATTATTAACTAGTTTAATTAACATGCAAAAGGCAGGGTTTTATAATAACTGAGGTCCTGTATGTGAGGTAGGCTAGTTGGGGTGGTTCGGGGGCATGCTCCCCCGAGAAATTTTTTATTTCTCTTATCTACATGTGCATTTTAAGATGTTTTGAAGGCCAAAAAAATTGGATAACAATAGCTTTAAAACCATGTGCAGCTGATTATTTTTCTCTCCCCATCAGCATCACACTCTTTTTCTCTTTGTTTTTCTCTTGCTCTGTCTCTTCTCCTCCTAAAGCTGAGCTTTAACTGATATAGGCTTTTCATTTTTGTCTGTCAGTGAAGAAAGTAAACACAGGGTTAACTGGTTGATTTATGAATCATTTTCTCACAAAGCTACCAGGAAAGCTAGGTAACTAAGTTTATTAAATTCATTCACAATGTACTATTCATTATTGATCTAAGCCTAATACATGGCCGTAGACAGGGCTTTATAATCAAAGAGGTCCTAAATTTGAGGTTGTTATGGGGTTAAACATTTTTCTTTCTGATATGTGCATTTCAAGATGTTTGAAGGCCTAAAAAATTATAATAAATAGATTTAAAACCTGCGCTCTCCTCATCTCCATCACTCTTTCTTTTTCTCTTGATCTTGCCCTGTCTCTTCCCCTCCTAAAGCTGAACTTTTTTAATGCTGAACTTTTTTTTTTTGATGTGCGTTCTGCTTGGCGCTCTGAATATGATTATAACGATATATATGAAGCGAACACAAATTTGTGTAGCCTACACTTAATCACACATTTTTAGGCTGAAGCCCCCCTAAAAAGGGCCTAGTGACGCCTATGATCCTGACAAGGTTTTATCTGTACAGAGGTAAAGGGAAGGAGGCCTTCACAGGGACTAGTGGACACTTCAGGACTTCCTCAGATCTGGATATGGCCTGGATCCGGCGGACTGCGGTAAACCTTGGGATAAACGCTAATATTAGCACCTTTGTATATCAAGAGTAGGGATAAGTTTGTGCGCATTTTGTTTTGTAATTTCACCAGAATGAAAAGAGAGTTTGCTACTCAACTAGAGGTTTACTTTATATAGATACATACATCTGCCACAAGATGTTTCAAAAAGAGGTGGGGACATGTCCCACCGTCCCGCCTACAAATTATGCCTTTTTAGCTGTCAATCTTTGTATGTTATGTTTTATATAATTCAGTTTTTTTTTTGTTTTTTTTTACTTTAAAGCTGTTTTATGAGGGAATCAACTCTTAAGTTCATTAAAAGCAGGAGAGGAAGAATCACTTCACAAATACACTAAATGTGCCTTCTCAACTAGGCTACATCAAACCACATTTCTGTAGAAACCCGACCACAGCAGTTTCAGTTCGACTATGAGCAGCTAGTACCTTTTATTTTGTTAAAACCATACACAATAATTAAAAGTATTTAATTTTGATTTATTTAAATTAAATTGAATTATAAAACCATTTAAGTCTCACATGTAAAAGCTCTAATTCAGCATGAAATATAGGAAGATGTGCACCATATTCCACTCTTCTGTGAATGAAAGCCCACCTACAAGCAGACCAAACCACATTTTGCAGGTTTCAGTTTTGACTAAGATGAGCTGCTAGTATCACAACGTGAAAATGTTTCACACGCTTGCTTTGTTCTGTTTTTGCTGGTGCCGTCTGACAGGTAAGTTATAAAATGTTTATATTTTTTGCTAAATATCAGTGACATTCTTCACAGCTTATCCACATTTTCGTGGGTTTTAAATGTTAAGTTCCAGAAAAACTCAAATTTCCATGTTGTAATTACACCATTAATATAATGTTCACATATCTCACCTTTCTTTAGTAAATTAATTACAAACTACAGCTGATTTCAGGCTTTGTAAACCATCAGGAGCCTTAATCTGTTTGTTCAGCAGGTGTGTTTGGTGATTCACTGTCAGTGATGGAGGGAGATTCCGTAACTCTTAACTCTGATACTCAAATACATGAAGACGACTACATAATGTGGAAATTTGGAGCTGAAAAGGCTCTCATAGTTAAAATGAATAAAAAGAAGAAAATCTTCTCCACATATGATGATGTTCCTGATGGGAGATTCAGAGACAGACTGAAGCTGGACGATCAAACTGGATCTCTGACCATCACAAACACCAGAACTGAACATGCTGGAGATTATCAACTAGAGATAACTGGAGTGAAAAAATCATCAAAAACATTCAGTGTTTCTGTAGGCCTATATGGTGAGTAGAGATCATTTGTCCAGCCCTTCAAATATTCTTGTTTTTAAAGGAATATTCTGTACTTAATCAACAGCATTTGTGGTGTAATGTTGACTCCCAAAAATATTAACAAAATATTTCCTTACTTTTTTATTAATCAAGACTCAATGTGAAGCGCTTGCGTCAACGATGCCGTGATCTTAAAGTAGAAAACTGGGGCGTTACAATAATCAAGACAAGATTAAATAAAAGCAAGAATAAGCTTTTCTATATCTTTAAAACTTAAAAGGTGCAATGTGTGATATTTCTGAGGATCTATTGACAGAAATGCAATATAAGATCCATAACTATGTTTTCAGTGGTGTATAAAGACCTTACTTAATGAACCGTTATGTTTTATTATGTTTTATTACCTTAGAATGAGTCATTTACATAACAGCGGGCACCCCCTTCCATGAAGGTCGACATATCGTGACGTTATGTATCTACCGTAGCCGGCAGCGAACAAACAGCTAACTTGAATGAGAAACAGCAGAAAATAACGCCCACGCCTACATTCGAGTTTGAAAATAGAAGGAAAGGCAATGAGTGATTAACTGTTTGCAGTTCACAATCGCCACCACTAGATGCCGCTAAAAATCACACACTGCACCTTTAAAAACTGTCTCACCTTGGAAATATTTCGTAACTGATAAAAACATGACTCAACCTAATTCTTAATGTGATATTTAAAATTCAAATTGTGTCAAAATAAACATCCACATTTCTGCCTAATATTGGGAAACACCTTATTAAGAGACTCAATCTGACTTTTATTAAAGCCCTGAACGATTATCATGACTTCAGTTTTCTCAGTATGTAATTTAGATCATTACAAGGCATCCAGTTACTTATATCTGTTAATGCTTGGAGGACATCTAAGCTTGTCGATAATTAGAGCACAGTGATAAATATAACTGTAAATCATATGCAATTTATGATTTTCCGGATTACAGACCCAAGAGGTAACATCTAAATTGAAAACAAATTTGGTCTCAGCAGGGAGCCCTGTGGAACACCACAGTTGATTGTAGAAGGGGAACATAAATTATCTCAAACTGTACAAGTAAACCTCACTCCCCTGATCTCAAGAGGCGATCTAGCGACTGACACTAGAGACTGCAGACATAAGCCTCCTTGTTAGAGCGCCCGCCTCTCGTGCGGACAGGCACAGTTTTGAGTCCAGCTTAGAGCGGGCCGGTTTGAACTGGAGGGGCTAAACTCCCACTGGCCTGACAGTGGAACAGCGCCTATTGATGGTTTTGATTAAAAACCCTGCATTAGTGCAGTTAGTAGTTATTAATTTTGAGATATTAGCAGAACTTGCAGCCTTTGCTGGTGAACTAAAAGCCCTTTCAACTGCTCAAAATTAACATGAAGTTTTGATGATTTCCATGCACTTTCTAACTTCCTGCACTCTCTCCTTAAAGGTGCTCTAAGTGATGTCACGCGTTTTTTAGGCCAACATTTTTTTTTGTCACATACAGCAAACATCTCCTCTATCCGCTAGCTGCCTGTCCCCTGAACACACTGTAAAAAAACGCGGTCTCTGGAGACACCCCAGACTCCACAAACGGCAACAAAAACAAACTGGGCTAACCCGCCACGAAACATAAACAGTGTTCCAGGCTTCCAGCCAATAACCGACAAGAAGGATTTGGGGGTGGGTTATGGGGGGTTAGTGCGCGGATGAGGAGGAGGGAGGGTCTACTGTTACTAGCCTCCGTTTTGTTTGACAACACTTCGAATATCAACAAGAAGTGACATCACCCAGGATCACTTAGAGCACCTTTAAATTACAAGTATTAAAAATACAAATGGAAATTATTTTTGTGGCAATCAACATTATTCCACAAATACTGTCAATTGAGTTTAACTGGCACTGAAACCAGAATATTACTAAACTATTTACATATTGAAATGTTTAATCATTTTGTAGTTTGAGATAGACAAGCCGCCATCACACTAAACACTCCCTCAACACATTGAGTCGAAAATACAATTTTGTTGACAAGATCCATCCAGATTTCTGTTTATTCGCTCATGTTTTCCAGCACGTCTGCCTGTTCCTGTCATCATCAGTAACTCTTCAAACTGTTCGTCATCAAATTGTTCATTGGTGTGTTCATCAGTGTTGAATGTGAGTGATGCGACTCTCTCCTGGTACAAAGGAATCAGTGTATTGTCCAGCATCAGTGTGTGTGATCTCAGCATCAGTCTCTCTCTACCTCTGGAGGTGGAATATCAGGATAAAAACACCTACAGCTGTGTGCTGAACAATCCCATCAGCAACCAGACCACACATCTGGACATCAACACACTCTGTCAAACATGTGCAGGTACCAAAGCACTGATGATATATGTGTGTATTAACTGACCTGATCTCTGTCTTCTGTTGTAGATCACACTGATGCATTCACTTCTTTCTTCATCATTACAGAACGGGATGGTCAGTCTACTTCACAGCCAGTCTCAGTGATAGTGTTGATCTCTGCTGCTGCTGGATCTCTGTTGATTGTTGTTGCAGTCGTTGTGATCTTCTGCATCTGCAGGAAATGTAGAAAAACAGGTCAGGAGAGCAAGCAATGAATGCATAAGGCTAAATGTTTCTCTTTTTTAAGGTACAAAATTCAATAAAGAATTAAAAAACGTTGTTTTAACATTGTTGTATCTGTGATTATTGTTAATGCAGTTCAGACCCGGGAGGAAGACATAAATAATGCAGCATCCTGTCAACAAAAAACACAAAAAATGGTAAGATCATTTATGACTGTGTTGCAAGAAGTTGTTGCAGTCTGATTCAAGCTTTTGTGAGTAATATGCCTCAAACAGGACAAAAAAAATGCTTTATACTAATAGTATAGGCCTATTGTTTGTAAAATTTGTATAAATAATTTTAATAAAAATAAATGATTCCATTTTGCAGTCCTACAAATTAATTAGCACAAATCTAAATCTATTAGCACACCGAAAAGTATGGTAGCCTATTATTCCTCAATAACAATAAAATGTTATTGATAAATTATTATTATATTCAGTGATCAGTTCATCCAAACATAAAAAAAAAAATACTCGTTACTGACCGTACCTGTTACAAATCCGCATGTCACTGTCAGTCAACTTTCTGTTGGTAGGCTACATCTTGGATGGCATTCGGGAGTAAATTATCAGGAAATTTTCATTTTGGAGTGAACTAATCCTTTAACGCATAAGTTTAACTGTTGTGACTCCAGAAGTGAAAGGTCGGCCGCAGATTCGTCAGTTATAAAATATAAATTATATTTTTTACTTAAACTAGCGCAATATGTTATTTATTACTAAATGATATGTTGGTATTATTGTGATTGTAAAAAAAAAAGCATGCTGATTATCATCGAATCGATCGAGTCTGATATCTTCCAGACAGACCATTCCCAGATAGCACACGTACGTCTGCAAGATGTCTGTTAAAGATCACTTTATCTGGAAAGCATCTGCTGATTATTAACATCTGATAGACATCTTTAAGATGTCAGTTTAACATACATTCTAAATCCATCTTAAAGACGAAACGTCTATTTGACATCTGACAGGAAACGTCCTATAGACGTATTGCAGATGAGCAAACATTTAAAAAAAATACGTCTTCCAGATGTAAACACACACATCAAATAGATGTGTGCTATCTGGGTTAGAACAATCCCTGATAGCACACGTACATCACGGAGACATCTATTTGATGTGTGTGTTCACATCTGGAAGATGTATTTTTAAGAGTGTTTGCTCATCTGCAATACGTCTATAGGACGTTTCCTGTCAGATGTCAAATAGAGGTGCTATCTGGAATTTAACAGACATCTTGCAGAGATCAACTTTATGCAGTGGTCCTCACGGAGTAGCAGGTAAAGTCGCGCATGCGCAATAGAACGCCGTTCCATCAGAGGCTGGGCTTGTACAGTTACCGTGGATTTGTGAAAGAAACACTAGAAAATATAGACTATCCTCCAAATAAAAATATAGATTATACATTACAGACGACAGCGATCATTAAACAATACATACAATAAATTACAATTTTCAAATCTTAAAACGACGACTGGTCAAGTTATTTTACAGAAACAGTTCATTATAAGGTATTTAAATTTAAAGCCAATTTAAAAAAAATGTTTTATAATAATATGACTGCATTTTTCCTTGCAGAAATCAAAGAAGGAGCACGTGTATGAAAACTTCCCCCAAAAATGACTCACACCAGTTCACATTAATTCTCTGCCAATGTTTTAACTTTAGTTCCATGCTTTTTGCACTGTCATGTGTTGTTATTGTAATGCAATTGTGTTTTCTGTGTTAGTTTAATTTAGTAAATGATATTTATAGCTTAATGCACATGTAAATTCATTTTTGACCCAACACAGTATTTTTGGATTTTTTTTTTTTTTTGGCAATAATATTCTTTTTTTTACAATCTTTATTATTGTTTTACATTCTGTAGCCTATTTTGTACCGTGTATCTTTTATGTTCATTTTGTTCATTTATATTGGCCTATCTGTAAAGTGCACTGTCTGAAGTGTAACCAACTATGGAATGACAAAGCTGACATCATAATAAATAAACAAATATACAAATAAATTAAAACAAATACATACATAAATACACAAATAAACATATTAAGAAATGTAAAAAAAAAAAAAAAAAAGTGTATACTTTTTCCCCCTTATTTATAGCCTATGATTGTATTTTTCCCTGATTTATTTATTCATTTATTTTCACATTTATTTATGGTCATATGTATTTTATGTATACATTTTGTTTTCATTTTGATGTTTGTGAAGTGGGGGAAGTAAGTCTAACCCAACTGTCTCTTGTCTGTACACTGCCATAATCCATGTGTATTCGACTGCGACCTACAAGTTGCACACCATACAACCAGCCAACCTTCGCTGACATTTAGATAGGCCTACTTTCTTCTGTCACCTCACAAACATCAAAATTAATAAAAAAAATGTCCCATTTAAAAATAGTGTAAAAAAGCCCATGTGTGTGATAATTTTATTATATAACATAATATGATATACTAGATATCACACGGTAAGAGTGTTTATCTGGAAAAAAATATTCTTTCTTTTTTGCTGTTTTGCCAAAAAAAAAAAAGTTTAAAACTCCACAGAACCGCTCCGCCTCTAAGCAACATGTGGTGTTTTCTTACTGCATGAATCAGTATTTGAACGAATCGGCTTATTTAATTCACTGTTGCCGTTGAATAACACCTGGTCACCTTTAGGGCTGTCAATCTTCCTCTATAATACTATTCGAATTCCATTTCTTATTTTATTTAATATTCGAATAATATTCAAATATGCTCAAATTCATCCTATTATTAATATTTACGACATTACAGTCTTATGGATCGCCAATGCCAGTGCGTGATGTTGACGCATTGGCATTCACAGATAAACCGTTTCAGTTTAGTCTGTTATCGGCTGTTGGCGGACAGCTGGTTAGCCCCGTGATGAGGGGAGAGGCAGAAAATAAGTAATTCTTGCCTGTTTTAGCGGCGGTTCCTCGGACAGATCGCCTAGCTTGTCAGGGTGTTACGTTGTCATAAAAAATAACGTAACGTTATATTTTTCTCTCCGTTTTGGCCTTCCGTCCACACTGAGACGGCGTTTTTATTAATGAAAACGCACTTCAAAGTGGATACATTTGAAAACGCCGTTTTCACATTGTAGTGTGGACTGTGTATCAAATTGTCAGGAGTGGTGATCTCCGTTTCCGTGGAGACATTGCTTTTCGCGATTTTTGACAGTATTGTTATGATGACGCGTGGATAACGTGCAATTGTGTTACGATTCAAAAACTTTATTGTTTTCAGACGAAATCAGACGAAACAAAAGCATTTAATTTTCACATGCGTGTAAGCCAAGGCGGCGAGAAAGGCAAGATTGCATAATTTAAAAAAAAAATATATATACATAAAGCAATATTCGAATAGGAACTTCAGCATTCGAATAGTATTGATTTTTTTTTAATATTCGAATTGTATTCGAATTTCGGAATTCGTTCCAACAGCCCTAGTCTGGACTCAGAGGTGCATTACAACTTTACACCTTGAACTCATTTCTATCTTCAGTTGGAATAAAGATGGCTCAGGGGAGCTTAACAAACAAAGAGGACACACAGAAATTAAATAAACCCAAAAGTAGATATTTATTTATTAAGGTAATACATAAATGAATTAAGCAAACATCATCAAAACAGGAAAAGAAAGAGAAAAAATAACAAATGAAAAACTGGTTTTGGACAAGACTCCACATAACTTTTTTATCAGTTGATTCATCAGGTGACCCACAGAATCTGCCGCTTGACTCCACCCTGCAAACAGAGAGAGAACAGAAAAACAATGCAAACCTTATCTGGTGACAGGGAAATACAAATGAGGGAGGCAGAAGCTAGTTCGTGAAACAGCTCTGCAAGTTATACATATGAATGATTATCTGTAGATCTTCATAGGATTTAGTTGATCAAAACACAATACAAAAATATAAAGGCGTTATGTGACATTAAAAATCTGCCATAAAACCTGCAATGTTTAGTTCATACATGCACACAAACCAGCACATGCTCACCTGTGAAAGGTTTTCCACATTTATTTGGGATTTTTTTTTTTTTTTTTTTTTTTGTTATCTGGTAAAACTCATTGGATCATTTGAAATCTTGACCTTTTCAAGATGGCAGATGCAACATTCCAATGTCTGGAGCGGTTGAATGAGGCATCTACACATGCAAATATGTTTCTGCCATAAATGACTCAACTAAAATGACAGTCCGTCCAGAAAATGACTTTAGCAGAGTTCAAGGTTAGGGAAAGGTGGGAACTGGTGAATGATCAACATAACTTTAATGATGAAATAAACAATCAAAATGAAAGTAAAGCGGCAGTCATCCATGAGGGATGACTCACGCCACCGGCCTTGCTCCGTTCACCCTGACCCTGCCCAGTCCGGTTCCCAGATCGCACCGCCGTTCAGTCCTCCACCATAAAAATACAGTAAAAATTGCACTTGCCTGAACAGCCTCACTCCATTCCTCCACTATAAAAATTGCAGTTGCCTCAACAGCCTATCACATCCAAATACCCTAACACATCTACTTACGTAGATGTTAATCACATTTTGAGTAAAAACAAAACCAAAAAAAACACAATGCAACCAAGGCCAAATTATGCCAGAACAGAAACGTTTATTTCATTGCTTCACTGATCCAGGGGCGTAACCATCATTTCAGAAGTGAGGGGACAGAAATGTCAGGTGTACTAGTTTTATCTGACCTTTGTCTAATTGACAGATACACATTTTTATACAAATCAAGGTATTTAAAAACTTTTAATAAATAAATGTAAAATATGTTTTCATAGACATCAATGGGAGATAATCAAGTATATAATTAATACTACAACTAATATAATAATAACAATAATAATAATAATACATGTATAAATTCATTTTTAACTTAAACCATAAAATAGCAGTGCACTTTTGTATGTGATGATATCTGAAAGAAACCACACATAGAGGAAACTCAAATTCCACAGATGTCTGAGACAGATTCAGTGGCGATTTAATCTCACCCGATCGCTGTGCTGCATCCTGTCATCTGTTTCAACAATGACAACATACTCAATTAAACACATTATTATTTGGTGAATTAGAAGGACATTTTTTGTTTTCTTTAAAGCTGCAGTCCGTAGCTCCTTCTCTATGTGTTCAGATGTGACGTAATGACGCAAAGACACGCTCGAATTACCCGTGGAAAGCCACCAGTACCACTGGCATTAAAAACATTATTACAAGCTTACCGTTTTGAATCGCGCTAAGGCAAGAAGATCGTTTTGAACACTGGCTGGTTATACTTGCTCAAAAAATTATTTGGATAATGTTTAAACCAAAAAAGTTACGGACTGCAGCTTTAAAAAAAAATGTCCCACTATAAATCTATTTCCATTGTGTTAAATTGTCTGTTTGTAATATTCACCGTTCTGACAAGGTCCATGCAACAGGAACAAACAGCCACCGGCAGAACAGCAGTAGCAAAAGCAGCGGGTAACAGACTTTGAACTGCAATTTTTAAAGACAGACAGTCATTATTTTAAAGATATAGCCTACTTTCAACTTTGGTCATCCGTTGAATGAAACTGTTTACTTTAAAATGACTAGTTGTGTATGACTTGTTTTGCTGACATTCCCAGATAAAATGCCCAGACAGCAGGTTATGCAACATGGGTATTTTTACTATCAAACAGAAATTTTCTTTCTTTCTTTCCTGCTCCGCAGCAAGTTATGATAAAGGGATGATTAAACCAAAAATGAAACTGATATCATTTACTCATGTTGTTCCAAATGCACAACTCTTTCGTTAATCTTTAGAACACATATGACGATATTTTAAATGAAATCTGAGAGTTTTCTATCCCTCCATTGACAGCCCACACAACTACCACTTTGTCGCTTCAAAAAGTTAATAAAAACTTAAATCTATATGGATCAGGCAGTTTAGTCCAAAGAGGACTTTTTTCTGAATAGACTTGATCGCTTTATATGATTGAACAGATTGAATTTAGTATTTTATTCCCGTATAAAATGTACAATGGCTGGAAAAAACTCTAAGTAGTAAGAATACAAGGCATTTAAATGATCTGCAAAATGGGTTTTAACATCAATTGAACATGGTTGAGGAGAGTATATAAGCAAAGACTTAAAAGATACTGTTCGCCCCAGCACCTGCCCTTTTGCCCCTTGGTGCCCAAAGTGCCCTTTTGTCAAAGCAAAATTTCCTCTCCTTTTTATTTAATTAAAGGCCCTTTTGTGGATGCCTGCCCAATCTAACTATTAGTAAAATTAATGAATAATAATTTAGCCGTAAATAAAAAGACCCACATGATGACCTTTCACCTTACGAACTCATCCGGGAAGATTCCTCACGCTGCACGCGCATTTTTTAATTTCGCGCGGCTACGCGCACTACCAGAGGATATCTTCAACTCTGCGGCTGCTGGTAAGTGGTGTTTCATTCTCAGCGAAGTGCTTTTGATGTTTGTTTACTTATTATTATTATTTTACAAGAACGACGTGAAGAGAGCATGCAGACAGAGATGTTGTTTAATATTGCTGTGTGTAGGCTGTAGAAGTAACGTTAGCTTGCTGTTTGAGAGAGACAAGTTTCAGAGGGTCACTGGTCTTTTTATGTTATTTGACTAAAAACTATTATTTATACTTTAAACTATTGTTATTATTTCTACAGTATTAATAAATAAAAAAAACGTAGAGTGCCTTAAAAATTATTATCACAACACTGGTAAGGCTTACCAGTATCTTATGTTTTGTGTGCAGCAGCCTCTGTGAACATCTCCCCTAACAGCCTGGGCAGAATCTGCAGCTTTACAGCAGGTCAGTGAGCTAGTGAGCCAGTTCCAAACACTGTCAGCAATCTTTACATCTTGTCATGGTCACATAAAAATTGTTTAATCAGCTAATATATCTCCTATATGTTTGTTTTAATGTCTACAGTCTCAGATCAACTCCAGCAGTATCATCATCATCATCATCATCATCATCATCATCATCATCAGCAGCAGCAGTAACAACAACAACAGCAAAGGCAGCAAACTCACTTAAGGACTTTAGTAAGAATTTACCAGAACAGGTACCACATTAATGTTAAAAATCTTGTAAAGTATTAATTGCTGTATTTTTTCTGTTTGCTTTGTTTTTATTTTCATTGTATAAATGTAACTCTTGTATTTTTGTAAATCAGTTTATGCCATGAAAATAGCCACAGATGCTGACATGGCATTAAATAAAACTGTACTGTACTGAACGAAACATGGGCCACGTTGATTTTGTCCTACACAGTTTACTATTACAGCTGTTCTTTATTATTCTGTTTAACAGAGAAGAAAAAATCCATCAGGTTGGGACAACTTAAGATACTTAAGTTTCTAATCCCAGAGTTATTAATAGGTGCACATACATTTTTTTTTTTTTTTACTCTTAAACTTAAAATTAGTCTTTTCTGTTCTGTTTCTTTTTCAAAACTGCATCAATGCATTTGCTGCCGTATCGATACAGAATCATCCATATTGATATATTGCTGTATTGATATTTTGAGCACAGCCCTATTTAAAGCCTTGTACCATGTGCCCCCTTTTATACTTTGAGCACCTGCCCCTCCAGAGGTCTCTGCACGGCCCTGCTTCCGTCCATATTAATTTGACTTTTGGTTCCATTTTTTTGACCGTTTTCAGTGGTTATGAGGAGCAATATGAGAGAAATTTGGTAATCATTGTCTGACCCAACAAAAAAAAACATTATAATATTTATTTTATTTTATTTTTCGTGTTCGCATTTATGAGGGAAAAAAACAACGTGTCAGTTCTCGGACGTGAGCGCTCTGAAAGCGACCGCACGCATAAAGATTGCCACAAAGAACCGGTAAAACTAAAGTAATGATTGTGCGCTTGAGTGCGGCTATATTACGTAAACGCTCATTATCCTGTTGGCTATATAAGTAATTCAATTAATATAAAGGGGAGATTTGTCCACGAATGACTTAAATGAACAACTAGCCTACTAGTCGACTAGAAAAAAAAAAAAAAGAAAAAAAACTTTTAGTCGGAAGCAGCCCTTATTCCACATATTTTCGAACCAGGCAACAGGACATCTGGGTTGAGCGAGCGACTATGCGGAATGAATGAGCGGAGCGGAATATTCAGAAATGCGCTCTCTACTCACGAGCTCTGATCGTAACAAACCCGAACCTCACTGTCTGCTGAACTTGCGCAGAAACATCAAAATTAAACCAGCTTTTTAAAATGGTTTTTAAAACTAAACACTATTTTAGCACAAATTATGAGCTTATTGGCGTTTTTTTATTTTTTTTTATAATTATTGACAAAATTCGAATAGGCCTAAAAGTTTTTTTTTTTGTGAAAGTTTTGGGTGGGCCTGTTGAAAAGTGCCTGAGCTAGTACATCGTCTTTCAAAACATAACCTGCGCGAAAGAGAGAAAAAAAAAATGAATGCGTCATTGTACCCAGCACTTCTGAAAATGCACTTCCGAATGCGTCTCTGTCCCCAGCACATTTCAAACCAAACTGACGCCCATGGCTGTAACATTTCACCCGACACACATCACCAGAAGTATTAACGCCAAAATAACAAATGAAAACCTGGTGACTACATTAGCTTCACAACAACAGTCTCTTCCAATAACTGTGACAACTAATAACAACTACAGTGTTTGAACTAAGTGCAGACTCAATTCAATACTTGTGTGTTATTCGATTGACAGCTGCCTTCAAACACTCTTTTGCATATTTATGCACATGTCCATTGAAGAGCGTTTGCATCTTGGCAAGATGTGTAAACCCAATCAGCTCTATTGTGTAGTCTTGTATGGACTACTGAAATCTGGTATTGTGAAAAAACTATTGCCATGTTAGCAATGTGCTACCGTTCAAATTGCTATAAAGTTCAGGTAGTGACGTCTGTCTTGAGCGTTTAAAAATATGCATATTGTGCTGGAGTTTATGCTGAATTTAGTGCGTATATCATATTGTTACACATTAGACACTTTGCAGTTGATGCTTTGTTACGACCCGTGACTCCAAAAAGACACAACAAAGGAAGGGACACACGATGTCAGCAAATTTAACTCAATGTTTATTGACAAAATAGAAAGTAAAACAAACGAGTGCTAATGTAACGTCAGCAAAATCAGTAGGCATGGTCTTGGTCTGTAATGTACTGTGGCTCCAATGTAAGTGCAGAAAAGAAAAAAATATAATAAAGTCAACAAAATAAGAAGTGCCGAAGAGTGGTAACATGGCTCCTTTTAAAGGACGCCTCAACAACACCAAATGAATGTGTTCAACATGAATTCCAGCTAACACTAAACACAACGAGATCATCAAGTAGACTGCACAACCACCGAGTCCTGAAATTACTCTGTTCATAAAGCTGGAGCATTTCTTAAGCCAAAACTCATAACTTTGTATTGTAAGAGTATAATCCCGTGGGGGTGAAAAATGAGGAAATATCCTGAGGCCGCTTACTTAAAATCACTTGCCAGTAACCTTAAGCAAGTCAAACTTGCTCACAAATTTGGCTGAGCCTATGATCTACACCAGGGGTGCCCAATCCTGCTCCTGGCGATCGACTGTCCTGCACAGTTCATCTCCAACCCTAATCAAACACACCTGAAGCAACCAATTAAGGTCTTCAGAGCACGTCAGGATCACTTGAAAATTAAAGGCAGGTGTTTTTGATTAGGGTTGGAGATGAACTGTGCAGGACAGTCGATCGCCAGGAGCAGGATTGGGCACCCCTGATCTACACAGTCCTCTATACGATGTTTGACCCATCAGCTTTCCTAACGAGAACACCAATTTGAAAACGACTACGTTTTGTCTGAGGGACGCGATAAAGCTGCAAAATCTATTTGCTCTACTTTCTACTTTTGAATCTACTTTGAATCTGCCCATGACAGGGTGGACATATTGTGTTTTTTGCCTGTACAATGTCAGCTTGCAGTTAATTTATAAAAAGTGGAGCTTGACCAACATGCATTTCCTACAGCCTAAAGTCTCCTTAATAAAACAAATATGAAATTAAATGGATAATATCAGGTTTTTATTTTGGAAATTGTGAAGTCTCACAGGTAATACTGTAATGAAGCAGAATGTAACTTTTAATAAGCTATCGAAATTTCCAACTTTAAACAAATAACCATATAAATGTTTAGGGTATTTGCGTTAGGTAATGTTTTCCCATTAAAATCATACAAATTCCCATTAATTTAATAGAATGCGAGGGAATACCAATATGGCGGTCTGGTGGCTTTCCTTTCTATGACGTCATGAATCCAGTAATTTATAGAGATACCTGGAAGTAAACAGTTTTTGTAAACTTTCTGTAGTGAATTGACTGAGATTAAAGACTTCTTCACCGCCATAACTCTTGCGCACAGCATACACACTGCTTGTGTGATATCCATTGGCTCGACTTAATGGTTTCAACCATCCCCCCCCCCCCCCCCCCCATCAGCTCATTGCTCAACATTTCAAATATGTGGTAGTATTTGCTGTAACACCACGCTGTGTTTGCATACTTTACCACAGCTGAAATGAAATAAATATTAGTTAAATACACAGATGTTTCAGAGACATTTTCATTTAAGAATTTATGAACTGCTTAATACAGCGTCTGTTTGTACAAAAATAAAGTTAAACATAAGCATACACTTTCAATAAAGTGTGGTCTACATTATTTAACACAATATAACATCATGACTACATGAAAAGAGATTGAAAATTTCAGATTTGTGAAGAAACACATGTGATCGTTGTCATGCGGTGAAGTCGCTCTAGAGAAGCTGCGCTCAGTCCTCTTGCTCTCGAATCGCTCTCGCGGGACTTTGATGGCGTGGGCGTCGTCTACTACAGTTCATATAAAGGATCAAGTCATGAATGGGTCAAAATGAAAGCTGAGAAAATGAAGAGAAAATTAGGATTCTGGGGACGTTTTAAACATGTCTCTACTCCTGACCCCTATTTACACTGCATACGTGTGCGGTGCATTACGTCTGCGCCAAGGTTTTATTCCGTCCTCCACGCGGTGCCACTCCACGACTTGGACGCGCGTCCGTCAAAAATAGACTAGACTAGTACCTGAGCCCTGATTTAAACCTGCTCCGCATGTTCCGCCTGTACAAGAAAAACAATCCAGTATCCACTGCAAAGTTCTGGCTCTATAGGGACCTCTTCAAGCAGCAAAACCTCAGTTTTGGGCAGCCAAGAAGTGATACTTGTGCAAAATGTGACGCCCTGTTCTCAAAATTAGTTGCTGCTACAACAGATGGAGAAAGGTTGAAGATCGCAGCCGAGAGTGAGCTTCACACTCCGAAAGGTTGGTGGTTCAATCCCCGGTTCCACCTGACCAAGTGTCGAGGTGTCCATGAGCAAGACACCTAACCCCAGCTGCTCCCGACGAGCTGGATGGCGCCTTGCATGGCTGACACCGCCGTCGGTGTGTGAATGAGTGAGTGAATGGGTGAATGTGAGGCTATGTTAAGCGCTTTGGTGGCCATAGGTCTGTGAAAGCGCTATATAAATGCAGTCCATTTACCATTTTACCATTCACCACCGGAAAGCTGAAAAAGCGTACACCCAGTTGCAGGCTGACACAGAGTGGGCCAAAGCCAATGATGACTGCCATGTCATTTGTATCGACATGCAGGGGGTAGTGTTCACGCCAAACCTGACACACTCCAACGTGTACTATCAACGGCAGCTGGCCAACTACAACCTCTGTATCCAGGAGATGGGCACTGACGATCCTCCTACAATGTGCCTCTGGCATGAGGGCATTGCTCACAGAGGTTCCATCGAGGTGGCAAGCTGTCTTTTGAAGTGGGCAGAAACATCTTTCGCACCACTAGTCCAGGCAAAGGAACGGAAGCTCATCATCTATAGTGACCGATGCTGTGGGTAGAACAACAACTGGCGAGTCCTAAACCTCATGGCCCTGCTCGTATCTAGAGGGTACTTCAGTCAGATAGAGCAGAAGTTCATGGTGTCTGGTCACTCCTTCCTTCCCTGTGACCGTTCATTTGCCACGCTGGACATGAGGCGTAAGGTGTCCACACTCCACACCCCCAGCGATGTCGCCGAGATGATCCGTGGAGCCAGGCAGCAGCATCCATTTAAAGTAATTGAGATGAAATGTGCGGACTTCAGGCAGCTCCCTGATGCAACATTAAAGCGTCCACCTGGCTTCCTAATCACATCCATGATGTGGTTAAAAGTAGGGTTGGGTACCGAAACCCGGTTCCAATAGAGAACCGGTTCCGACGTAAACGGTAGTATCGAGATCGAATAAGAACGCAACTTTCGGTGCCTGATTTCGGTGCCTGACTTTTTTCACCGCCCCCTATAAAACATCTCGCGGCACGAATGATCCAATAACAAAACATCTCCAGTTAACCAGCAGAGCATTCATTTAGTTCGTTTGTTAAATAAGAGACGATCTAGCGCTGAACTGTGTTTTTTTAAATGATCAAAGTGCTCGTTGCCTGCGATCAGTGGCGCGGATTCTTGTGGCTCGCGCACCGCACTTTCTTCACGCGCGCTTCAATACGTTGCAGAGATCGATCTATTTATGAGGCGTCGTCTATATGAGTATGTGCGCGGAGAGTTTGTGTGTGCGTGCTCGCGTCTCAGATGAGTATGTGCGTGTGTGTGTGTGTGTGTGAGCTCGCGTCTCAGATGAGTATGTGCGCGAGTTTGTGTGTGTGTGTGTGTGTGTGTGTGTGTGTGTGTGCGCGCTCGCGTCTCAGATGAGTATGTGCGCGAGTTTGTGTGTGTGTGTGTGTGTGTGTGTGTGTGCGCTCGCGTCTCAGATGAGTATGTGCGCGGAGAGTTCTGGTGAAATAAAAAAATATAGCCTAATGCACACAAAGTGTCCCTGCTTGATATACAACCACTGATGAGCATAATCGGTTTAAAAAAACAACAACAACAAACAAACAAACAAAAAACTACGAAGGCGGATTAGAACCCAAAACCTCTGACACTCTTGACTAAAGTTCAAGTTCAGCTGCAGTGTTTCTCTTCGGGTAAGTCTAGTATTTTAATGCCAACTGCAAATCTTGCATATCAAGTATGAAGTATATCAAGTATATTTATATGAGGCTATACTATGTGTGTTAAATATTTCTGCTCAGTGTCAGATATTTCTCTGTTTTGTAAAAGTCTATAATATATAATACATAATATAGCCTAATATATAATATATATAAATAATATGAGAAGACAAAAATTTTATCTTAACTTAAGTGTTTTTGGCTACATCAGTAGCCTTTTAAACGGCACAATTTTTTTATTTAATCAGAAATCAGAAAATCTTTTTCAGAAAACACACACAGGTATTATTTTTTTTGATAAAGTGTGTGCGGTTTCGTTTTCTTAAGTACCGGTTTAAGAACCGTTTAAGCACCGGAACCGTTTGAAAAATACCGAGTAGGTACTGGTATCGGATAAAACCCAACCGATACCCAACCCTAGTTAAAAGTGACAGGTAAAAAACTAAAGAACTAAAGAACTAGACTAAAACTAAACTGGTTTTCTGCGATTAACAGTGTTGGGGATATGTGCGTGAAGGAAGAATCTTTATTGAATTTCTTGTTGAATCATGATTTCAGCTGCTGATCCATGGTGTGTCCACACAAAAGGGAGCCACAGCCTCTACGAGGGATGGAAGACCTGGCTGATCACCAAACAGAGGAAGAATCAACCACCTCCAGCTCCCTTGTTCTCCACCACGTATGCTCGTGCTTACAAGGACCCTCTGCCCGTCAAGAAGGAGAAGCACCGTGACCTCATGAAAATGCTAGCCTACATGCCAGCAGAGGCCCAAGCATTTTATGGGACATTAGAATGTGAAGAGTAGCCTGTATGTGTAGGTCATGTGCAGGGTAAGGTGGGATATATTGTGTGAAATTAATCATAAAAGTAGTTGTAGCTTATCTTGTATGCCTTATCTTATGTTGTATAATAGGAATATATAGGTGTTTATTTGATTTGATTTAGAACCAAAAAAAGGAAGACGTATATGGTAAACTAGCATATGGAACCATAGCATGGAATGATGATGATGCATGTCTGTATTGTAAATATGTATTGTTTACCGTTATTACTGTTTATTGTTTGTATGTATTTTTTTTTTGTAAGTATGTACGGTTTATTGTTTGTACTGACGTTTATTTTCTATACTATAAGTAGGCCTATATTGTTCATTGTTCGTACCGTATTGTCCACGTTTTTGTTCTGTGATTTACATTGGCAAAAAATAAAAGAAATTGAAAGAAAGAAATGCTTCATTTTTTCTTTAGGTTCTGTTAATTAAGATAAAGGAATCAAATCTCCAGTGGTTTAAAGTGGTATGATGAATTGGACTTATACTGTTATTCCACATTAACTGGACATAATACTGTTCTTCCACATTCCAGAAATGTAAATTACTCTAACTTTTTATTTTTAAGATTGATACTAAAAAATCTTATCTCATTAGAATTGGGAAGCTTTTGTTGTCTATCTTCAAGTAAAAAAAAAAATAAAGTAATATAATATTCAGAGTACAAAAAAAAAAAAAAATTTATTATTCAAAAATTTTAAATATGGACTTCTTCGTCTCAAGCCCTCATATATATTCATGATCTCATATATAGCAACTCGTACTTTGATATGCATTACTTTCAGTAGTTATCATAGTTGCCAACTTTTGAGTTTAGCTTGGAGTGAGATTTATGGTGGGGGGTTATTGTCATAAGTGCATTGTGATTGTCAAAACATTTTAGTAACTAAACTAAATTTTATTAGGTTTAGTGACAATGTTTACATGGTACAATTTCTGGCAAGCTACTTTTTTTTATTATTGCTTGACACAAATTTCATGATTTCAATTAAATTAAATTCTTGTGATTTGATTTAATATTGACTCATTTGGATAAATATTAGGTACACAAGATAGGCATTCATTTTTCTCAAGAAAAAAAAAACCCTCACCTAATGCTGTAAACATATAGAGCCCTGTCAGCTGTAGTATTATTTAAAGTTAAAAATAGACTAACTCAAATGAAATATAATGCTTTTTTTGTTTTGTTATAGTAACAACTTTAGTAAAAGTAAAATAAAACATGTCAAGTAAAAATATAATAAATATGTAACATAGTGCACACTGCACATATTTAGCAAAATACTCTCTATAGCTGTATTTTTCTAGCCAACTGCTAGCCCATATTATGGTCATTAAATGACTTTCCTGAGGTAAATGTTATGTGACATAATTGTTCTCCCGCTGTTTTATTGACCCCTTTCCGCGGATGAAAAACAGCTGATTGGTCGATATCATCTATGAGGAATATACATTTTGTTCAAGTTGTACTGTATCTTTCAACAGTGTTCATGTGTATTTACTATTAGCTAGAGATGATCGGTTCACGTGACGTCACATTTACAAGTGCCAAAACGGCATTTATTGTTTTTGTCAATTCTAGAATGGAACCAATGAATAAATTCAGTCATTTTAGGAAACAAATTGAATGTACGATTCACTGTTGTAATGGTATCGTGCAAATGTCACGTGACTGATCACGATATTTTAAACCTTCCAGCCAGCAGCAAAAATAAATAAATAAAATAAAGTCAATTTAAGAGCTTCCAAATTGACACTGCTATGATATTATAAATATATAGTAATGAATTTAAGTAGGTATTTTCTCCACATAATGGTGTAGTTAAATCTAACATTGTTTAGTTAAATCTAACATAACAGCAGGGGTTGTGTGTGCTTCCTCCTGTACAGAGCGCCATCTAGTGTTCAAAATAAGACTTCACATCTGGAACAATAATACTAGGATTCTTTCCGTGTTTGTTTATCGGTCAAACGAGCTGACCTCGAGTTTCTGTGATCTTCTGTCTCTATATAGCTCAGGTCCCTCCTTTAATGCAAGTCTGGGGGATCTTTTTCACCTGTTTATCGTTCAGCAAGTGAAAATGGTGAGATATTCACAATGGATGATAATATAATAAGCATATACTAGCTGTACATACTAGAACATCATCTAGTATCATGTAAGTAGTATACTGTAGGCCTATTAAATAAATGCTTTTAAAATTACAGTTGATTACTCGCTGGGTTTGTATTGCTGGGTAAATGTAACACACAAACAAACAGCAGAAGAACATCATTGATTCACACTTCTACTCTCAGACAAACACACACGAGTCTCATGGACGATCTTCAAAAACTTTCTAAACCACATCCTGATTCATACACTGCATTCATACAACCAAGAGACCATTGCACATTTTACAAAACCTTAAACCCCTGATGAAGATCACCACCGCAAAATTAATTCAATTACTTTAATTAAAAACATTGCATTTATTTACACACAATATTTAAAGTTTGACTTTCCTGGGATTATTATAATAATATCAACGTCTTTGGTTTTGCATGCAGGATAAATCAAACATGTGGTAAGTCATTCACCAACGTGAGATTCTACTAAATAAACTTCTAGAAAATGTCTTTAGTTAGATCATAAACAACAGCAAAAAAAATAATTTAAATAAATACTGTTGGAGCTATTTTTCACTTTGTTTATTTTAGGCTTAAGTTAAGTTATAGCCTAATTTATTTCCTTTATTTTCTTGCTAAAGTTAATTTGTTTTATTTTGTATTTATGCTTATTTACTTATATTGTTGTTTATTGGTCACTTGGTGCTATGTTAATTTACATAAGTAGGTCAAGGTGGGAGGGACCTCAGGCTGCGAGGGCATATGGTTTTTTACCAGCGTAAGAGAGGCAGCAGAAAATGTCTGTGAGCTTGCTTATATGTGTAAATAAACCTCCTCAAACTCATTTTGTTATGGACATTAGTTTACTTTGGTACCTCTCAACCTGCGTAAAGCCTAACCCATGACGTAGCCTCAGTGGCCATTTGAGAAGTTTGATATTATTCGTTTTGTTTAAGTTTATGGACAAATAGCCACTACAAATACTATATGTGTAAAATAACTGTTTGCATATAAGGGGAGCTGTTGACATATTCTCACCTGTAATAAAACACCTCAGTGGAAAGTGAGTACAAGAATGTACAAATGTGTATTTCTACTTGTAATATTAAAGTATCAATTTATAAAACAAACAAACAAAAAATAACTTTAACAAGCTAAACTATTGAATAGCAGTGTTATATGATCATTGTGTATTTATTGCTTTTCTCCCTCAGTTTCTCAACATGTTCAACATGTTTGTGTGATTAAAGCAACCCAGTCTCATGTAAAAATGTACCCTGACTACGTTGGTCCAAAGTGCAAAACGTAGAGGGGTTACAATAATGACCCTTAAATTGTATGACTGTTACATTTTTTTTTTGCTTTTTTTTTTCCGTCCGAGTCACGTGACTTTCAAGATTCCGGCTGTGAGAACAAAAAAACATGGCGGACATTTCTTTTCTTTTTAGTGAAAAAATCAATATTTTGAGTTAGATTCTGCATAAAAATAAGTTTTGATTACATTTCTAGCGAGAAATATATATATATTATTTTCATAATATTCACTCAGTCAATGTACATAATCACTCGCTTGCTCGTTGTTGCGAATATTTTTCAGATCTCGCCAGAATAATGTGAAACTGAAATGTTTTGGTTGCTATGGACGCTGCTATCGCCTTATTGAGTTAGTTTCTGCATAAAAATAAGTTTTGATTACATTTCTAGCGAGAAATATATATTTTATTTTCATAATATTCACTCAGTCAATGTACATAATCACTCGCTTGCTCGTTGTTGCGAATATTTTTCAGATCTCGCCAGAATAATGTGAAACTGAAACGTTTTGGTTGCTATGGACATGCTATCGCCATATTTTGAGTTAGTTTCTGCATAAAAATAAGTTTTGATTACATTTCTAATGAGAAATATATATTTTATTTTCACAATATTCACTCAGTGAATGTACATAATCACTCGCTTGCTGGTTGTTGCGAATATTTTTCAGATCTCGCCAGAATAATGTGAAACTGAAACATTTTGGTTGAGTCAGGTGACTTCAAGAAGGATGGGGAGTGGGTAGTTGTTAGAGTATCTGGATCAAGTTCACAGTAGGTGGCGGTAATGCGCGAAATCGATGCGAATCGCGAAGAAGAAAGAAAGAAAGAAAGAAAGAAAGAAAGAAAGAAAGAAAGAAAGAAAGAAAGAAAGAAAGAAAGAAAGAAAGAAAGAAAGAAAAACGAGGGGAAAGAAGCAGGAAAAGGTAAACAAGGAGGAAAAGGAAGCGTGGAAAAATAACTTGACCAACCAAGCTGAACAAATGAATCACCTTGACCCAGAAGATGCCATATTCCTGGTTGATGCGTTCCTGGATGAGTGCAAGGTAAATAACATTATCTCAGTGGTGGAAAAAGCATACTAATCAATGCTAATTGCAAGGTCTAAGACCATAATAGACTCTGAGGTATAGCAGGGAAGAAGTATCAAGGTGCAAAACTAAAAACACTCCAAACAAAGTGCAACTACAGTACCTGGTTCAATGTCTTTATTCAAATGCAAGCTATAGTGTTGAGCTGAGTTCACACGTTAGAACCAGTGAGAGTTTAATTAAATATTCTGTCAAAACGTTTCACTTTCTTTTCTTCTTTTTTTTAGAAGGGTTCTCCGACGTAGGTTTAGGGGTCGCGTTAGTGTAGCCAATCGGAGGAGAGCCCTTCTAGCCAATCAGAGGCGAAAAAGGCGGTACCTTCCCCTACCATCCTGGGAAAAAAAATATCGCCGGAGGAAGAGGGAAAAAGTAGCGGGAAGTGAACTTCAAGGAGTAGAGTAGATGAGTGTGATGTGCGTTGATCGATCGGACTCGGAGAACACATCGCACATCTCTTTAAGTAAAAGAGACATGCTAAAGTCATTGGCTGAGTCCCAATTCGCCTACTTATACTACGACCTAAAAGTATGTAGGCCTACTTTATTTGTGAGGAAAAAGTACATACTTTTGAGTGTGTAGCAAAAGAGTATGCACGTTCTGGGACATACTTCGATGATGACGCCATGCAACGTGAACTTGAACGTGGTTGCCTAGTTACGCACACACCTCGACTGTTAACAAAAGTTTTTACATTTCATTCATTCTTATATGTCCAATATAATTTTATTTACTATTCCCATCTTTTTTTCCACAATACATTTACAATGTGTTTTACCAAATTGAGGAGTGAAGCAGGGCGTCGTCGTAGATCAACCAAACGCAGGTCGTTTGTGAGGCGGCTGGTTCTGACGTTCGTGTGCAAATGAACCATGCTTTTA
This sequence comes from Leuciscus leuciscus, assembly GCF_965113295.1. NCBI lineage: Eukaryota > Metazoa > Chordata > Actinopteri > Cypriniformes > Leuciscidae > Leuciscus > Leuciscus leuciscus. The sequence goes on from NC_138739.1 coordinate 13,864,364, forward strand.
CTATAGTAAAAGTGTAGTAGGCCTAACCATGTTTCTTTGGTTGGACTGATAAAGTTAACATTTGTACAGCCACAGTATTACTACAAATAAGTCAGACAGAAACATCAAAATAAATACATAAAAAAGACACTTGCATGACTGTACTAGAACCTTTTTATTTATTGTTTTGTAGCCTGATAACCCCAATGAGGCGCTCAGTATCTTCATCGGACCCTACAAGATAAACACGGTACTTGTTTGGCACAACATAAACCCATTAATATTACGAGACAATAAAATATAACTTTTATTAGGGTTAAACATTTGAATTCTTACACTTAAAAACTGAAGCCGCCTAGCTTTCCACTGCAAACGACAAACGACAGCCGTCGGACCGGAAGTCATTCATTTCCTATGGAGAGACGTACGGGAGCTGCGGGGAGTTCCGATCATATGCGTATGCGGAAATTTCGGATCCGATTTGAGCTTCGGATGCGTTGAAATATCTGAACTTCTGCGGCTAGACCGTATGCGACCGATCGACCGGATGTGATGTATTCTAATCAAAACTATGAGCGCGAAGCTAGAATTACCAATATTTTAATACTTTAATGTAAACGCTATTCCTGCAAAATGACGGTTATTAATAATTATGGCTGAAAAAAATATTTGTATCATTATTAAATCAATATTTATATTGATTAGCTCTATAAAATCGACAGTTTTTTATATAAGATGTATTGAGGGTCATTTGTTTTGTGTGGATATATTCATGCATGCATTACATTCATTAAAATCATTAATTTTACCATTGTGAACAGCGGAGGGTAACGGTTGCATCACGACCAATTTCAAAGTTCCGTGCGACTGACACCAGGGGGCAAAATGCGACAATCGAATGCGAATGTCGTGCGCAGTGGAAAGGCGGCTTGAGGCGCATCTCCGTTGGTGCATCCGACTGCCAGGTTAACATCACCATCATCACCGCAAAGCTCCTCCCTCCCGCACGCAATGGGTTGTGGCAGAGAATGTCTAATATGGCGAGAAGTTTCACTCTCACTACACTTCCGGCTTCTGAACTGGTTGCAGTTCCACTCTGATTCCATATGAGGGCGCTCACAGGACGAGTGCAGAATGAATGGAGGTCAATGGCGGTATATACCCCTCAAAATCCACTTTTCTCAGGATATAATTTTTTGTCTAGTAATTTGAATGTTGTATTCGAAAGGAGATGCAAAGAAATTACACATTGCTGGGTGTTAGATTTTTTAGAGTCACTTATTTGATTTAAAAAAGTCTTTCAAAATGTCAATGACGTCAGAATGCTGACGTCATTAGCAGAATGCTAGCGTGTTATGGGCAACAACAACTCAACCTGTAAGAAATCAAAACGACATAAGTACTCGTTCATTCAACTTTCGACCTAAAACCCATGTTGAACTTGCAAAATCTACAATCACATCTGAGATTTCTCAACGGCAATCGGGTGAAAGAGACAAATTTAGCCGTCTAGCCCCATTGACTCCCATTCATTTTGCACTCATGGCGAGCGCCCCCAGTGGAACTCTGGTGGTACTACAACCAAAATTCGGTACAATAGGGCTTAATAGGGAGTGGACAGGCTCTCCGTAGACGGGCTCTGGTTGTGGGCAATATTAGCCGTTAGAGTGTGCAATCTGTGCATTGATCTGCACTTCGAATTCTAACCGGAAATAGACCATCCGGGTATCTTTGGAACACTCATTCAACATACTACGATTTGGGACGTAGGCTACTAATTCTAGTTTCGCATACTATTTAGGACGGATAGTATGCGAATTGGGACTCAGCAATTGTGTCACTGTGACTGCAGAAACTCTGGTTGCCATAGAAACATGACACGCGCTTGAGACTGCAAAATACGTTAGCTGGAGGCTATTTGGCCAAAAAAAATATGTGAATTTATAAACTCTTTAGACAGTTAATGATTAGTGCACATTTCAGGTTGCTCCAGGCTGGATGAATATGTTTAAAGATGGTCTGCTTATCATACGGCTACCTATTTGGCAATTTGAGAAAACATACATTCATGTGACTAATTTTACAAGTTGCAAGTTACAAAAACATTCAAGCAGTGCTGATTGACTCTGATCACAGCCAGGCGTTCTCCGAGTCGTTCTCTTACTTAGAAGCGGGACTTATTCCGCCAAACCGGAAGTAGTGTTTTTTTTTTTTTTTTTTGTGGGTGAGAATTGTGTAAAAAATTCCCTTATTTTGGGGATAGGTTCCAGGAAATCTCCCTTATTTTCAATGTTCATTGTTGACAGCTATGAGTTAACTACATAAAACAAATGTTGACTGTTGATTAACCAAGCTCTCCATTAAACGACTAAAACAGCCCTAAAATTGAATAAAATATTATAAAGACACTTCATATTAAACCGTATTAGATGATAATTGCATTTAACAGATTACACCTTCAATAAAACATTTGAAATTGTTTTGTAAAAAGTGTATTTTTATACATGTTTGGACTGAGTTTCCCTGCATTAACGAGACACCCCTCGCTGCAGCCTGTAGCACGATGACGTAGTTGGATGGTCCAATACGTACTGGACGCGCATGCGCGGTGGTGCGTTTTGGTCTGTAGGCTACAAATAAAAAAAAATTAAAAAAGTTAAATATAAATGATCACTTGAGTGACAACTGCGTGATCTGACTGCTGTGATCAGTTTGTATATTAAACTTAAATTCAGGGGGTGTGGTTATTTTTATTTTTTTTATGTATGTACATCGTGGCATGATGTAGGCCTAAGTACCGGTACATAAAACTCCGTCGCTATAGAAACAAAGACGCTAAAATGCAATCATACAATGAGCTTCTCTACTACTTATTGTGAAAATGATATTTTTATATTTGCTATTAGTATCCATGTAAAATCCTTATGTTTTTATTCAACTATGTGTGGGCCTAATGAAAAATACGGGACAAATCCCGTCCCTTATTGATTTGATACGGGAGTCGGGACGCATCATCTTACTTGTTAATACGGGACGATTTCGTATTTTAAGGGACCTAATGTACAGAGCACTGTGGAAAAATTAGTATAGCCATTAAAGAAGGAACTCTTACCAGGCAAAATATCATTAAGCACTTTTTTTCTGACAAGATTTAGTTTCTTGATGCTGTTATTATTTTTGCGTTTTCCCTTGAATGTGTAACGTTAGCCTACTGGTATTTTAAGTTGTTTACAGACCGTATTGTAGGCTATTGTAGGCCTACCTCTATGATTAAAATTACAGAGACAATTACTTGACTCATTTTTGCTTTCACTCAACAGCAAATATGACCTGAATAAAATAAAATGGCTTTATTTTAAAATGTTCTGTATACACGCATTAAATCCATCACATTTAGGTTTAAAATCATGTGATTTAAAATGTTGTAAAATTAACTATTTTGCATGTATGTAGAGAGAAACTAGGAAAGCATCACATTCATCTCACTTAAGACCAGCGCATGCGAATTATGTTCATGAACGTGACAAATGAACAAAAGACTCGGAAGGTAAAGTAATTATTTATGTTCCCTGTAAATTGTTTTTGACTGCATTATATTGATTTCTTAATTCAGAATATGATCAAGATTGCGTAGGTGGATGTGTTCGGGGAATTTGCCAGTTAAAAGTATAACATTTAAAGCCCCTTAAATGAACGAAATGACTCGTAAAAAGATTCATTCATTTTGATGAACGAGATCGAACAAGAGAGTCAGCAAAATGATCCGAACTTCCCCATCCATTACGTATTGGATCATCCAACTACGTCATCGTGCTACAGGCTGCAGCGAGGACTTCTTGGCATTAACACTGTTCTGACCAGCAGGGGTCACCAGCGTGCGGCGATTCAAAACAGTGTGAAAAGCTTCGTTTCTCCCATCACAGCAACAGATGGCAAACTGTCTGTGGCAGGACATAATGAGAAACCTCCAAGTCTCTGCTTGCTGTGATTCTATGTCTGCTTTTATTGCAGGGCTTCTTCCTGCTGGAGCCAATGGATGGAGTAGTTGATAACTAGAAAGTCTGCAGAGCAGCAGCATAGAGGAAAATACAATAGAGAGGGAGAGAACAGACAGCAAAACAAACTCAGCTGTCCATCCATCATGACATTACTAGACGTAACAACAACCATTATAAAGTTGCTAGTGAAAGTAGCATGTTTAAATAATTTATAACGCAATTATTCAAAATTATATTATATTATAAATAACAATATTTTAGAGATACAGAGTCCAGCCATTATGAATGAAATATAATAAGAAAAAAGAAAAACATCCTCTATTGTGGCTATTTACATTTACAGTGAGCACCAGACAAAAAGACAAATCCAAAATTAAGAACAAGAGGACAAGAATGCTGCCAAAGGCAAGAAGCAAGAAAAACTGTAAGTCTAAAGCTAACGTCTAGACTGAATAGAGTATTTAAGTGAAGGCAATCGTCTCAAAACAGTGATAATTTTCTACAAGACAATCACACTAGTCAATCTTAACACAATAGAACTGAAAGAGAAAAGAAATGGAAAAAAGACTAATTGAAAAAGACAAACTAATCAGCACCTCATAAAATGCACGTTTTTTTCACAACTTCAGGTATAGGAAAAATGAACGTTGCACATTTCAACGAACAAGTCTATATTTCTACCAAATGAAGACCTACTATAATTTACATTCTTTTATCAAGTATAGACACATTTGTGTGTTACTATTGCTGTAACACTCCAGACAAACGTCACATTAGGTAGGCATATGTTTCAGGTTTAATGCCAGAGTAACAACTTTTAACAGTCTGTATCATATGCGTTAAAATAGGCATTTATCAGAATAAATACATTTACACAACTTTTAAATAAATCAATGAATTTCAAAGCTTATTAAGGCTGGTTGTGGTTTCAGTGTAGCTGCTGGAGAGTGTTTTCTGATGAAGTAAGGGTTAATGTTTAAACCATAAATAATAGCACCAGTATTTTCCAGGAACAGCAACAATACCAGTAAAACCACCTGTATCAGTAATGCATACTGTCCTCGTGTTGAGGAGGAAAATATTGTCCCTTAGGAATGAATGGAATATATTGGTCATAATGCCAGCTTTGAGGTAAATGCAAAAAAAAAAAACATATGCAAATAGCCCCACCTCCACCCATGATAATGAGGTGCATATTACTGAGGTAAACGCTGCACAATGATATCACTCTCTACAACGTCGGGCACATAACAGTAATACATATGATTAGTCTTTTGCTTGACTATGTTATCAAACAGCTTATAATGTGTTGCTTATGTTACACAAACCATGTTCCCGTTCGTCATCTCAGAGTCAGGCCGCTGCCTCAGTATCCTTAGAAAAGCTTTGAACAACTCAGAACATCAGTGAAGAAAGGCATATAGTTCATCATAATACACATCATACACCCGCTATCTTGCTAAATCTATCCGATTTTTCCTATCAACAGAAAAATATATTATAACCTGGCATCTCTCGAGAATCTGATTGGTTACAAGGTAGTTCATGATGTCAGAAACACCAGAGATTTCAAACCGTGTTTTTCAGACTGTTTTTGGTTCACTGTAGATTTAAGGAGAAAATACTCAGCAATGCTGTTGACTTATGAATTTTCTTAAAGCATATTAAAAACACCACATAGGCATATAAACAACATTAAAAGCTGGATTTTCAACACAAGGGGACTTTAAATCATAAAAATAAAAATTCTAACAAATCAATTTTGGATGTCATATTTAAATTGATATGTAATAGGTGATTTTGACTGGTATTGGTACCGACTACTGGAATCGTGACACAATTACTGATCCTCTTTACTTTACTAGTAGGAAGTTTAGGAACTGTTTACCAGTGAAGTTGTGGTATCTTTGATGGCTAACATTGCAAGGATGATTGATGCTAAACAAAAACTGATTTTGGAGAAAATTCGGGATGTTTCAAAAGAAGTGTAGTGTGCTAATAACCGAGTGAAAGAAGCGGAGCAAAGAATCCTAGTTCTTGAAGATGTGGCTACTGGGACTGAGAGTCGAGCTATACAGAAGACGATCGCTTCCCAAACCGAGCGATTATATGATCAGGAAACAGAGCGACGTCATAATTTGAGGATCATCGGCCTTCCAGAGAAGACAGAGGGTCTGGCTGTGGTTAACGGAAAAATGGATTCTTAAAATACTCTATCTGTCTATAGCACACATTGTGTTTCTCGTGTTTAGGTTTAGTGGTGGTGTGGAGTACGTATCTATTCTACGTTTGGGTAGGATTAGTGGTGTGTGGTGCGTGTGTATTACACGCAATAAAGTGTTTATCATACGCACGCAAAAACTGCGTATTATTTACACGTAGAAACTAATTTCCGCGTATAAATTGCATAGGGGCCAAGAGGTATACATTAGGAACTTTACTCTTTCCTAATTCTCTTCAGTGTCCCTTTCAATGAAAGTATTAAAAGGATAAATGATGTTGCACTGTTTGATTGACAGCCTCAGCCTGAATCTGAAGTATGGCTCATCCTCCTCAAAGGATCACATGGTGAGTTATCACATGCCATCCTCCTGTAAGAAAACACAGATTCACAGAAGGTTAAAGTGATGAGGAGGATTGATGTTTCAGATACACAACAAACATACAAATACTTTTCCTGTTGTTTGTACAGAGGTTTAAATGTCCTAAATATTGTGTCAAAACACACATCACATCTTTTGTACTTCAGTAATATAAACCTTTCAATATCACATCTAAAATGCTTAAACTGTTGTATTGCTGTTTTATAATAAGACACTCTGAAAAAGTGCACTTTGTTTATTTGGGAGTTATTGGTGTGTTTGATTGTTTTGCTGTTTCACTGGTGAATATTTGCTTCTGTACTGTTAAAAAAATAAACATTTTCACAGAGTACATTTATGCTACACAGAGAATTATAATAATATAAAACATATTCATACCACTGTTCTTTTAAAGGCATTTTTGCAAAGTTAATCTCTAATATCTTGATAATGCAGATGTAATACTTACTCTCTGTGGTACTGCTGCATGGGTCCTGTGGCGACGGTAAACCACAGCAACAGTTACACCAGCAGCAAACACCAGCAGAACACCAACAACTATTCCTGCTACAGCTCCTGAAGACAGACCTGAACCTGGAACATCTACAGAGAAACAGTCATTATTACTGCAGAGTGAATGATAATACATCAAGTATTTAACAATACTGTATGATTCATTGACTTAGTTGAATTTACTAAAAAAAAATGTTAATTGGTTCCACATAATTGATTTTAACTACATTTAAACTAAGTTCAACTTAATGCATTTGTTTAAATGTAGCTAAAATCAATTGTGTGGAACCACTTACCATAATTTTTTTTTTTGTAAATTCAATGATTCATTTAATTTACTTTTTTTTTTTTTATGGTAAGTGGTTCCACACACTTGATTTTAGCTACATTTAAACAAATGCATTAAGTTGAACTTAGTTTAAATGTAGTTAAAATAAATTATGTGAAACCAATTAAAATTTTTTTTTTTTTAGTAAATTCAATGAGTCAATGAATCATTTTTTTCATATGAACTGATAAACGGCACCATCTGTTCAGCAACAGCAGTTAAAACAGCTTGAAAGCACTGAGATCAACAGGAAACACCATTCACAGGAGTAAATATTTTGATATTATGCATTTTTCATGTTAATAAAAAAGTGCTATTGAATAATTGCAATGTTAGTCAAAGTGTTATTGAGTCAAAGCTCCTTTTTTTAAACAGGTCACTACCCAACAGTTATTACGTTTATTTAAAATATTGAACTGTTATTTTAATTTCTCAAAGAAAAATGGATTTAATGACTGAATTATACACTCACCAATGACAGTAAGATTGAATCTCTTCACGCTAGTGATGTTGAAGCTGCTGTTGATGATGTTGATCTGTAGTTTATAGAGTCCAGAGTCTGTGTTTCTGATGTTTGTGGTGGTCAGAGATCCAGTCTGATGATCCAGCTTCAGTCTGTCTCTGAATCTCTCTTTACACTGAACATCTGTACAGATCTTACTCTGATCTCCAGTGATTTCAGCGATGAGAATGTCATTAAAATACCACTTCGTCACATCATTTGGGTTTTTTATTACCGGTACACCAGGATCAAAAGTAAAAGAGTCTCCCTCCTTCACTGACTCTCTCTTCACTTCATCTCGTTCAGCAGCAGAAACACCTGAAACACAAACCAACAGATGCTGGAGGATCTTTTGCTGATGAAAACAACAACAAACCCTCTACAAGATGAAAGAACTGTGATCATGAATGCGATTGAAATAGATTCAGCACAATCTTTCATTCTGAAATAGAAAGTTTGTGCTTTTAAAACTCATTTTACATCCTTATTTGATATAAAATCCTCATTTAAACAGATAATAGAAGTTGGTCAGAGATGGCATGATTATAGCTGACATCTCCATTTGAACTCAACTGAAGCTTCCTGTGAACGCTAATATACCGTATTTATCATCATAGGTGTTTATAGTTGTTGTTCTTGTGAGAATGGGCCTTTAGTTTTATATCTAACTAAGCTATTTAATGATGTAAAGTGAGTTTTATAAACTGCACTTGTACTGCAAGTTTGTAAAGATTATCTGTCTACTGTGTGTGAATTATTATACAGGTAAAGAAAATAACTCAGAATATCACTGTAAAAAAATCAATAAACACATTGACAATGTGTTTTAAACATAAATAAACTGCATTTAAACATTCATTAAATGACTCACCAGTGACAGAAACACTGAAGATCTTGTCACTGCTGCTTTTGCTGCTGATGATCTTCAGTTCATAAAGTCCAGAGTCTGTGATGTTCATGATGGTCAGAGATCCAGTCTGATGATCCAGCTTCAGTCTGCCTCTGAATCTCTCATCACCATCTTCACACTGAACATCTGTACAGATCTCACTCAGATCTCCACTGATTTGAGCGATACGAGTGTCATTAAAATACCATTTAATAACTTCTTGTTGGTTTGTTTGAACACCAGTGTTTAAAGTGACTGAACCTCCCTTGATCACTGACACGGGCACTACATCTGAACCAACACCAGACACACCTGAAGAACAAACACAAGACATACAAAAATGTACAATAGTGCTGTGAATATTCTAAGATTTTGATTAAATAAATATATCTGGATAAATTCAGTCCTGGAGAGCCACAGTCTTGCAGAGTTTCACTCCAACCCTGATAAATCTGACCCTTAAGACCTTGAGCTTGTTCTGGTGTGTTTGATATGGGTTGGAAAGGGGTTTGAAAACTTGCTGGGGCAGCATTATTTTGTGTTGGGTGACATTTGATTAAATGTATGATTCATATGTTTTGGGCCAAACAATATACTTTTTTATTTTATTTAGAATGATTCACGTATATTTCTAATGAAATTGTATTAAATACAAAAACAAAACAAAAAATTGTCTTGCATGAAAAATAAATGGTTTTTTTTGCACCAAAAGTAATTTGAGAGTAACTAGAGTTCAAGTCATATATGATGTTTGTTTACATGTACACCACAAGACAAAATAATAACTGAATTTACACAAAAGATCCAGTTCAAAAGTTTACATATGCTTGATTCCTGTCGTGGAAATATTTAATACAAATACAACCAACTAAATCTGACTTCTTAATACAATACTTCCCTGAAGTATGGTGACGGCGTCCCGTCAAGAAGTTACTATCACTACCTCAATCACACTTGAGCTGTTCTTTTGTTGTCTTTTGAGCGTAGAATCTTTAGTACTTCTATTACTACCTCAATCACACATAGATGTTCTGTTGTTGTCTTTTGAGTGTAGAATCTATTTCTCAGCTGCGCAGCATATACCTGACACGACTCCTAAGCTGCTCTTTGTAGAAATGAAGTTTTATTCACGGCCGGGAGATCACTGGCCACAACAACCAAGTGAGTCTCCCAGTACAAAAGATACATGTACATTTAAATCCTACAATTGAGTAAAAATCAATATCACTCAAGTCTTCTTCACTGTGATTAGTTCTGATGATTAGTTTAAAAATGATCTGCTAATCATATGATTTAGTTAGTTCTACTGTGTCAACCACATTTTGGGTAAGTGTGTATGGTCTTTGACCTGAGCATCCTTAATCTGCATTTCTCTGTACATTTAATATTGAAAATACCCATTACATCAGTTCAGCTCATAGGACTTGATGTTAATATCCCTTGTAATCAGCACTTCCTAATTTTAAGTAGGGAGAGGGGTAAAAACGTCATCAGGGTCTTCAGGTGGGCAGCCTCCTTCACCGGTGTTTCGTTGATAGGCCCACGACACCTCCAGAGGGCTCAACGGCAACACCTGGCGTCCCAGGTGAGCCCCCTTCTGCTTTTACCCCTCCTTATTGTTCTTTGCAGTCCAGTTAGGATCCTTCCTCTTTATCCAGATCCACCTGCTGCTTCGCTGTGCTACCTCTGACATTGATCTGATGGCTTTCCTGAAGGCCTGTCCCCGAACTCCCACTCCATTCAGGAGCCATATGGATGTGGCCACAAATCACATTCCTAATTCTTAATAGTGTGTGTTGCTGCCTGGATGATATAAAGCTGCAAACAGTCACAGATGCTCAAGGCAAAAAATAAATAAAATTACACATTAAGAGCCAGTGGGTGTAAACCTTTGACCAGGAGGATTGGAAATTACAATAAAATAAAATACTTACATATTTTCCAGAAGACATAATAAGAACAATTTGACCCCAATCATCCTGTGCAAAAGTTTACACCCCCTGAGTTTTAATGAATTGTGTTTCCTTCTGGAGAATCAGTGTACTGTATATGTCTTCACCATTTGTAATAGTCATGTATGAGTCGCTCAGATGTAATTCGTGTGAAAATATGGATTTCAAAAGTCATTCAGTAACTGCTGGAAAGGGTTAAATTATGCATTAGATGCTGGAAAACATTTGTTGCAGTGGTAAATAAAAAAAAACGTTATCTATAAAAAACGATCTCTCATTTATTCATTTTTTTAATTATTGATATTTTTCTGTCTACGCAAAACAGGAGAGCGATCAGTTAACAGCTAACAACAATTGTTCAACAATAACCTGAATCCTTCCGTCACTCCAGTACATTCACAAAAACACTGGAAGAAAGATTGTAACAAGTAAATGTCTTACCATTGTAGAGTAAAAACAAGACTGCGAGCAAAATAAAGTGAAACTTCATTTCCACAACTTTCCCCTAGGAAAATGAAAGCAGATTCTTGTTCATAAAAGCGTTCTGTTGTTCAGTTCTTCACTGGAGACGCAGTTCTTTCATTGATTCAACACAATGAGAGTGACGATGACGTGAACACTCCTGTCCTTATGCAAAGGGCTTTTCGCTGTGTTCCTTGTGAAAAAAAAATTATCGGATACATTTATTTTCATCGCATTGGTGTTTTCCATCGCTTATTCCTATAGCCCTCAGGAAGGCAGAACAGATGAAGAAGAAAAAAAGCAATACACAAATGAAGCAAACAAAATTGAAAGATTAAATAACTAATGAACACAAAAACTCCTGGTGTTGGAGTGGCCTCAAGGTCAAGTGACAGCCAACCTGGGAAAGAAGGACCTTTTTACAAGTCGATTCATCATATGTGCCCACATGAGTACATCTTAAAAATACACAGAGAGAGAGAGAGACACAAAACAAACACCAACTGCCCACATGTAATCTGAGAGAGAGAGAGAGAGAGAGAGAGAGAGAGAGAGAGAGAGATCAACTGCCAACTGAAAATGCATATGTGGCAGGGTTGTGACAATAGTAGCTATAGCAACCAAGAGCACAGAAGCAATAATATTCCCCTGACCCATTGAAAACTTTTGCATTGAACTCAGAAGATCTACAAAAATATATTCTGATTAAAAGCCTGCACGAATGAAAGAAGCATACAGAATTGCACATGAAAACTGCTAATCTAGTGAAAAGCAGCGAAAAATTATAGTTCTATATAAAAAAAAACGTTGGACCAGAAAAGCTTCAGGATAGTAAATCATAATAAAGATGAAACATTACTAGTATCAGCAGTACAGGCTTAATTCAGTACCTTAACCTTCCTTTTTTTTAAAGGGGAAGATTTTTTTATTCTCTTACTCTGGTTTATCTACCTCAAAAGTGTAAACATTGAAAATACTGAGAGCGGTTCACACAGATGGCTTTTGTGATGTGTGTACTTTAACAGGCGGTGCCAGATGGTGCCAGCCACACTACAGACGTGCAAGACAATTAGCAGCATTTAGAGATTCAAAGATTAAACGGGTCATGAACATATTCAAGCGAATGCAGCATTATGATGAAATGTGCAATAATGGAGGAAAAACATCATCATGTATAGACAATTGAACCAGCATTGTGTTTACTTTGACGTGTAGTGTAGACAGACTCAAACAGGTTTGGTGCCTATTGTGTTTGAGTTGGAGGAGGTGCAGTGTGTGTTAAGTCAACTAAACTGATAGTCAGTCCAGAAAAAGATGCATTAAGAATTGGTACTCAGCACAGAAATCTACTACACCTTGTAAATGAGTCCTGTTGACCTACTGATCACTGATATCTGAGATATTTATTTAATCATCATTTATCCAACTGAAGGCGGAACGAGGAAAAACAGAAAGACAGGATCTAAAACAGAGAGAGGTACATCAGTGAACAGTGATGTGTTTATTTTTCAACTTGTTTATGAATACTGTTAGCCTGATACACACCAACACACATATGGAGTTTCATTTGTGTCTTTTTTATTCAATCAAACATACTGGCCCTCATTTATCAATCTTGCGTAGAAACGGGCGTATATGTTGGCGTAAGATTATGCTTACACTCCTCTCACCGCCTGATTTATGAAGCTGTGCGTACCTTTGAAATCCAGGTGTACGCAATACCTGCCCTTGATAAATGCCGCGGCTGAAAACGATCGTCATTAGAATAACACGCCCCTATATATTCAAGTCTCCGCTTCCCCCACGCCCTCATTTTACGCCATGGACACATGGAAGACGGCAAAGAAGAGAAACTTGGATGAGCAAATGACCTATCACAATGCATTATTTTACAGCACGTGTTTTGAAACAATTAGCATTTAATTTCGTATCACCTCACATGTATTGGGGTGTACAATAGTGATGATGATGTGATGTGGAGTACCATTCATTCACATTAATAATTGCATGACAATTTGTAATATTCTTCTTATTATTATGATTTTTATTATTAATGACGCTTATTGTTATTAAGAAGAAGAGTCGTTATTATTATTATTATTACATTATTATTTAAAAGAAGAAGAATGTCATTTTTATTATTTTGTCAGTCTGAATCATTTTTTGGTCATTGAAAGCCTTTCATTACTGAACCCAGTCCGTGCGCACCTGCCGGGCCTAACCATCGTTTCAAAGAATAGTACGACGGCGAGCGCGTCGAGTACCAACGCATTCTCATCCTAGGGCGTCATATTTGGGGAGGTGCGCGCGCAGTCTGCGGAGACTCGCGCTGCGGAGCCAGGCGAAAGTATAAACAAGGCTTGAAACGTCAGGTAAAGCGCACAGGCTCGCAACTGAAGGAATACGGATGCCTACAAATCAAATGCTTTGGTAAAGTCACACAAATTAAACATTGAAGTCCATGTTGCACAAAAATAAACACTGAAGTTTATAATTACTATATTTTTTATTTTTTTATTTTTTTTAGTGGGTCATAATATATCATATCTTTTAGTTTGTCAGTGCGTTTTGTGGTGTTAGGAATTGTTTTTCTGCGCATTTCCACACTAACTCAAAACGTGCGTACACCACCTCCTGAGCTGGCGTAGGATTTGAGCGTGCCGTACGCCAACGTCCATATTGATAAATCTCAAAGTCACCGTGGTTTTGGGTGTACGCCAGGTGTACGCTGGAAATTTGGTGTACGCACTTTTGATAAATAAGGGCCACTGTGTTTGAGAGTAAAACTAATTATTTTTTTTTATTTTTTTTTAAAAGATTGCAAAAAAGTCTTCTTAAGGCTCAAAAATAAAGAAGTTGATAGCAAAATGATTGCAGAGCATTTTTAAAGTAAATCGTTAAAAACATTTCTTCGTGCATTTCGAAAACTTTAATCACAAAAGCATTTTGTATTGTAAAAAAAAAAAAATCCTCTCTTTTCTGCTGTATTTTTTGTGGGTCTAAATCTTTTGCATGCAAGTTTTGCTTGTGAATGAAGCTGTGTCTCAGGGCGGTCTCTACCAACCAGGATGGGAGGCCCTTTTCTATTGGTCACCGGATTGACCACGCCCACTACGTTTTCCCGCTTCTGCTGCACAGTGTGTCTGAGAGAAGAGCGAGCAAAACATGGCGAGCAATGCCATTTCTTTCTTTAAAAGAAAAGAGCAACATTTGTGCGTTTGTGATGAAAAGTGTTCTAAAAGCACAAAGAAAAATAAAGTTTCTCTTTCAAGGGAACTCGAGCTGCGTCGAGATGGTGTGGGAACGCCCCTGCGTGATTGCGTCCCCACGGCGTCTCGACGCAACGTCTTGTACCCTCTTCAGAGAACCAGGGTTTGCCAAAAAATTTTTTTTAATTACAAAATACTCAAACACAGTATATTTGATTGAACAAAAAAGACACAAATGAAACTCCATAGACACCAAGCTGACTGTGTTGTTGCCTCTCGTCAGATGTGTCTCGGCCAGAAAGCTGCGCTTGATCACACCAAAATGACTAAAGCTCACCGGTATACTCGGAGAAGCTCTTTTTCGTTCAGGGGTAAATTAAGTTTGAAATACGTGAGCAGTGATATACTGTTATCGAACATCTGTCGTCGCCCACACTGCTGAGAGAGTTTTAAAAGAGGAACATTAAGCCAGTTCAGACACCTGTCACCATTGAGCACTGAGTGAAATGAGAAACACGACCAAATCAAGTGAAGTTAATTTAATGAAAGGTAAAGTAATTCATATTAACACATGAACGAAGCAAAATGGAAGAAACAAAGGGGAAAACAGGATTGTGCCAAACAAACAAAAATTACAATCAAAAGGAACTTAACTAAACCATTTATATCTAATCTTGAAAAAAAAAAAAAAAAAAAAAGATCAAAGAAAAAGTCGTAACCAAACTACTATAACTAACAAAACCAAAATACAGAGGGTGGCACAAATCCCTAACCGAGTGTATATAGACAAAAAAAATCCAACTAAGTGCAAATGTATATACCTATCCCCTCTCCTCCTTTAAATCTTTCAGAACTTGGGGCAATCACAAACAAGGCACGATTAACGTGCACGCACTAAACACTTACTGTAACAAAACTAAATCAAGCAAAAAGAAACAAAACACACAAGCAGAATCAAACCAAAAAGTCTCTCTCCCCGCTGGCAGTAGCATGCTCCTTATGTAGGGCTCCTCCAGGTGTCAGGCATCAGGATGATGAGGATCCCGCCTCACAAGGCACACCCACTCAACTCGAATGACTGACAAGCAAAACAGCCAATCAGCGACGGCCTGAGAAAGGAAGAGAGACAAAAGAGACCAAAAAGAGAAACACAGAAAACACCCAAAAACAATATAAACGTCCCTAAGGACGTAACACGCTTTTCTCTGGATAACATAAACATACAACAAAACTGAGAAAACAGCTAGCATTTAAATAAAGCATTAGAAAAGCCTCTGATCATCATAGCAACGTGGATATGCTCTGCAATTCAGCACTCCAGTAAAGTCATGTTTTAAAAAAAAAAATTATAGCACTTAAAATCAACCATGCTTTACCGTATTAAACATAAAAAAAGTGTCTGTGACTTGTTTCATCAGAAGTGCGAGCCGGGGCAGACTCGGATGACCAGCCACCCCGGACTTTAGACACCACCGTGAGGAGCCAACACCACAGGTCCGCAACAAATGGACAACGCAGACAAGAGATAATTTCAAAGGAATAACAATCTTTATTGAACACAATTTATCAATGAGCACAAGCGTGATAGACTTCCGTGTCTTCTAGGTCTTCTTCAGCTACGGTTAGGTACTGATCGAACGTCGCAGCTTCGCCCTGACGGCGACTTCGCCAATGATACGGCTCGCTTCAGGACTCGGACGGTGAATAGACAGGTAAGGGTTCTTCTCTATACAGAATACTCTCGTCAGTGCACAGTAGTGGGGCGTTAATTCCAAGCTTACTTCACCAGCAATGCTGCATTCTTCAGGACTCGGACGGTAAGTAGGAAGGTAAGGATTCTTCTCAATACAGGATACTTTCGTCGATGCACAGTAGTGGGACAATGATTCAGGAGCTTACTTCACCAGCGATGCTGCATTCTTCAGGACTCAGACGGTGAGTAGACAGGTAAGGGTTCTTCTCAGTACACAGTACTTTTGTCGGTACACAGTAGTGAGACAGTGATTCAATAGCTTACTTCACCAGCGATGCTGCATACTTTCAAACTCAGACGGTAAGTAAAAGGTAAGGATTTTCCCACAACCATTACATTTACATTTACATTTATTCATTTAGCTGACGCTTTTATCCGAAGCGACTTACAATTGCTATATATGTCAGAGGTCGCACGCCTCTGGAGCAACTAGGGGTTAAGTGTCTTGCTCAGGGACACATTGGTGTCTCACAGTGGATTCGAACCCGGGTCTCTCACACCAAAGGCATGTGTCTTATCCATTGCGCCACCACCACCCCTGTCAACAACCATATGTTCCTTCCTAGAGCTCACAACCAAGGAGAGAGTGGATTAAGAGGAGGTTTCAGTGAGGCGTTATAGTACTCAGACGGCTCGAAAGAGGATAACACAGAAAGATACTTCAACTCAGCTGTATCACTCCGAAATTCTAATGGAGAGCAGGTATAATCACTTCTCACAAACGTATAAGCAGGGGTTGCAGCCGCTTCTCAGCAAAAGCACACCGCACTCGTGTTCACTTCAAATCCACAGCAATGAGTCAATGTGTATCAATAAGACAAAAGCACTGCAATTCACTCACACAATAAGGCTGATCAGAGACCTCAATCCCTTCGTTACACTCTCGTGGGAGATATTCAATACTCCATTCCTCTTCAGCACACTCTGAAACGCACAACTTCCCCAACAGTCAGATTTACATTCACTGCATCCTCTTCAAGCTTTTCAAAAGTTCATAAGATGAAATCAGTTCACTTAACTCTCTCTCCACAGCGCAGATCCAATCAATAAATCAGTCCAGCAGATTCCCACGGACGAACTCCGATCCAGCAGACTTCATCAGGAGACCTTCACATCCAAACAACTTCCCCCGAACAAGCGTGTGCCCAGAACTACTCCACAGAACCCAACTGCACGAAATATGGCGTTATTTTTATGTCAAAAGTTATGAGCGTGTAAGACATGCTCACGAGCACATTATGTTATTTCACACGCGTAAAAATGAACCTTCAGCTGGCATGATAAAAGTACTCGCGCACAAATTCAACAACCGAGAGGTGTAGGTAGCTGCAAGCGAGCGCCTGGCATACTCTCATAGGTTAACTCTGCTTGTACAGTGGAATCCTGCTCGCGCGCGGCGGGCTTCTGCTCGCGGAGTGCTGTTTTGCTCGCGCAGTGGATTTCTGCTCGCTCAGCTGATTTCTGCTCGCTCGAGTCTACATGACTTTTGACAATTTGGGGGCGGAAACCAAGGAGGGCACTGACCCTCTTATGATTGGTCACTTTCATCATGGAAAATCTTGGGAAATCCTAACCCCGCCCACCTTCTGACGCAGCGCGCGTCACTCAGCTCGCTCTGCTACTCCAGCTATCTCTGTGTATATTTTAGACAACGAAATATGTGATAAAACACCATACTAACTATTTTCGTTTTCATTTAAAGAAATCTTAAACATGATAGCCACACAAATGTGGTTCAGGCAACGCGTATTGATTATATTCACTGCACATAACGTTTGCCTATTTATAAAAAACAAACAAAATATAAAACACAAACCTGCCTCTTTTCGTTTTAAATATAATATAAAACCATTAAACATTTTAATATGGTCCAGGCAATATGTGCATTTGTACCAAACAACAGATTTTGCAGTAAACAACATTACAGTTTTTAAAATGTTTACATACAATTATTACAATTTAAAATGACAAAACTCAACCCAGTCTCTTTTTGTTAAATTTCAGTTTTTATCAATATTAGCCATTATAAAAGTATAAGTAAAAGGTATAAGAAGCTAAAGCCCTGCATTTCAGCCCGAGCCCGACGGGCCCCGACTTTTTTACCCCTAGGGCCGGGCTTCGGGCCAATTTTCACGTCATAGTTCACATGCGGGCCGGGCCTCGGGCCTTTTTTGGGTTATCCTTCTTTTTATATTTTTAGACATTAATTAAAAAAATATGAGAAGTTGACGTCGACGATAGAAAAACAAACATAGAAAGACATTTAATAACCTCATAACTTTCATAATCGTAAAATTACACTGACATATGATTGATGACAGTCTCACGCACGCACGCACGCACGCACACACAGAAGGTTTCCCGTCAGCGCAACCAACGATTCACCTCATGTGCAAATAATGGAGAATATTAAGAGAAAAATCGCAGAGTGATAGAAGAGAGGACTGGGTTAAAATCTTCCACTGTGGATGCTATTCTTTTTCTCCACGATGCTCTGTAAGAGACTGTTCTAACTTTTCGTTTGATTGGACTTTATTTCCGTTTAACTGTTGGAAACTACTGGAAAAAAGAATGGCCATGTTCTGTGGTGCATTTTTTAGGTAAGATAACCTGCAAGTTTGTTTTTGATTTATTTAATTTAATTTGTTTAGATTGGCTATTGCTCATTTCGTTTGGGAGCGCTGTTGCGAGCAACCTGAGCCTGCCTCAGTATTTAAAAAAAAAATTACTCACTGTGGTTTAAGAAATAAACATTAAACTAACTGTCTGTGTGATATGCTTGAAGTGTTTTATATCTATGGATTTTATTGTAGCCAAGTAAAGTATTAGCGTTGATTTGAGAGGCTAAATTGATCAAACATGTTTTACTCTGTTGGCTCGGCTTGCTTGGTCGTCATTTTTTTTTTTTTTTTTAATGCTCCAAACATTTGTCTAAATTAACTTAATAAAGAAATGAAATGAAAAGAAAAGAAGCATAACGAACAAAACGGACATATTTTAATGGCTGCAAATAGGGCAGGCTGCCGCTGTAAAAAAAAAAAAATAGGGTCGGGCTCGGGCCTAGATTTGAGGCCCGTGCAGGGCTCTATAAGAAGCTATACAAATAAAGCTATACATATAAGCTATTTATCTTTACCGTTGTATGGTTAGATTAGAACGCTGACTTTGTATGTTTGACTGAATTGTTTGCTTTATTTGTATAGCTTCTTATACCTTTTATAAGAAGCTATAAAGCAAACAATTCAGTCAAACATACAAAGTCAGCGCTTTAAAAAAAACATTATGGCTATTATTGATAAAAACTGAAATTTAACAAAAAGAGACTGGGTTGAGTTTTGTCATTTTAAATTGTAATAATTGTATGTAAAAAAATGTTGTTTACTGCAAAATCTGTTGTTTGGTACAAATGCACATATTGCCTGGACCATATTAAAATGTTTAATGGTTTTATATTATATTTAAAACGAAAAGAGGCAGGTTTGTGTTTTATATTTTGTTTTTTTATAAATAGGCAAACGTTATGTGCAGTGAATATAATCAATACGCGTTGCCTGAACCACATTTGTGTGGCTATCATGTTTAAGATTTCTTTAAATGAAAACGAAAATAGTTAGTATTATTGGGTTTGGAATTGGGAATTAGAATTTTATCTCTTAGGACTGTAGGATAAGCAACACTCGCCCTGGATGGGCCTATCAGAACCCAGGAACTTAGTCAACCACAGTTATTTCCTTTGATGTCTTTACTGAAGCATTTGTTTGTGTGTGGTCTGTACAAAGATAAATAAAAATTACAATAAGTAAATAATACAGATTTAAGATACAATTATTTAACAATCCAATATGGTAAACAATAGTACAATCCGTGTGGAGAATACAAAAGCTTCTTTATTAGCCATATTAGCCTCTGAATAGGCCATTTAACTACCCAGCAAACACAGAACGTTCCCCTAACGTTCCCGTTTGGTTCCCATTTGGTTATTTTTTTGGGAACCAAACAAGAACGTTCTGGGAACGTTCCCTGTAGGTTATTTTTAGGATCTATGTTTATAACATTAAGGGAACGTTCCCAGAACGTTCCCTGTAGGTTATTTTTAGGTTTAAATTTATAACCTAAAGAGAACGTTCTGGGAACATTCCCTGTAGGTTATTTTTAGGATCTATTTTTATAACTTTAAGGGAACGTTCCCAGAACGTTCTCTTTAGGTTATAAATTTAAACCTAAAAATAACCTACAGGGAACGTTCTGGGAACATTCCCTGTAGGTTATTTTTAGGATCTATTTTTATAACTTTAAGGGAACGTTCCCAGAACGTTCCCTGTAGGTTATTTTTAGGTTTAATTTTATAACCTAAAGAGAACGTTCTGGGAACGTTCCCTGTAGGTTATTTTTAGGTTCTATCTGCATAACTTTAAGAGAACGTTCCCAGAACGTTCCCTGTAGGTTATTTTTTAGGTTTAATTTTATAACCTAAAGAGAACGTTCTGGGAACGTTCCCTGCAGGTTATTTTTAAGTTCTATTTTTATAACTTTTTATAACCTCCAAATCCGAGACCATGGTCCTCAGTCGGAAAAGGGTGGTTTGCCCACTTCAGGTTGGTTCAGTTCCTGCCTCAAGTGGAGGAGTTTAAGTATCTTGGGGTCTTGTTCGCGAGTGAGGGAAAGATGGAACGGGAGATTGACAGACGGATCGGTGCAGCTTCTGCAGTAATGCGGCCGATGTACCGGTCTGTCGTGGTGACGTCCAACCAAGTTTTATAACTTTAAGGGAACGTTCCCAGAACGTTCCCTGTAGGTTATTTTTAGGTTTAATTTAATTTTAATTTTAATTTAATTTAATTTCTTAAACCAATTGAATGGTTTGCAATGTTTTGTGCTTTAACACCATTTATCAAATGCTTAATTAAATGACCATTATCAGGCAGTAGATAATGCCTAAGTAATCAATAACTTTGCTCATTGGTAGGCAGTCTTTTTTAGTTAATTATTTTTAGGTTTTATTTGTATAACCTAAAGAGAACGTTCTGGGAACGTTCTCTGCAGGTTATTATTTTAATATCACTTAACAGGCAGATTACCAACTGACAACGTCGTCAGTACGGTCCCCTAAGATTATAAGATAACCAACAACGTTAGATCTATTCGCAATAACTTTTTATTAATGATATTTTAAATTATGTTATACATTTTAATTCTATTGCTGCGTCCCAATTCGCATACTATCCGTCCTAAATAGTATGCGAAACTAGATTTAGTACGTCCCAAATCGTAGTATGTTGAAATGAGTATTCCAAAGATACCCGGATGGTCTACTATTTCCGGTTAGAATTCGAAGTGCAGATCAATGCACACTCTAACGGCTAATATTGCCCACAACTCATTGCGTGCGGGAGGGAGGAGCTTTCTGGTGATGGTGGTGATGTAGACATGGCAGTCGGATGCAGCAGCGGAGATGCGCCCTCAGTTTTTAAGTGTAAGAATTCAAATGTTTAACCCTAATTAAAGTTATATTTTATTGTCTCGTAATATTAATGGGTTTATGTTGTGCCAAAAAAGTACCGTGTTTATCTTGTAGGGTTCGATGAAGATACTGAGCGCCTCATTGCAGGCTACAAAACAATAAATAAAAAGGCTCTAGTGTCATGCAAGTGTCTTTTTATGTATTTCTTTTGATGTTTCTGTCTGACTTATTTGTAGAAATACTGTGGCTGTACAAATGTTAACTTTATCAGTCCAACCAAAGAAACATGGTTACTACACTTTTACTATAGTAAAAGCATGGTTCATTTTCATCGGGGTATTTTAGTATTATACATAACTTAAGTATAAGATTAAGTATAAAATACGTTAAACAAAAGTTACACTATAAACTTTAAATATTTTAACTCAGAAAATAAGTAGCTTTCGTTACACACATGTGCACATGAACGTCAGAACCAGCAGCCTCACAAACGACCTGCGTTTGGTTGATCTACGACGACGCCCTGCTTCCAGTGGCGGTTCTAGAGGGGGGGCCGGGGGGGCCAGTGCCCCCGTCTCACCAAGCTTGGCCCCCCCTCTGGCCCCCCTAAATTTGGAATCGTAAAATCACACCAAACAACTGCGCATTTTATCAGTTGCGGTGCCTTCATCTATAGGCTACACTGCAGCACGACGTATATTCACATCAAATGTTAACGCAGAGGAACGGGACACTGCAGTTCACAAAACTTCCTTATTTGCATGTGCTTTAAAGCCTTGCTGGTTAAACATGTCATTCGCTGCTGATGCGCTGTTCAAATATGCGCTTTAGTGAGCGCATACACTCGACGCGCACATGCACTAAAAGCCTGTTACTGGACTAAGTTATCTTTTGAGTCTTATATTGCGCTAATACTGTCCAATACAGACAATGTTTACATAAACAAAGTTGGTTATGTCTAAAGTGAAAGCAAACAGAGAAAATTAATTAAAATCTGCTTGTCATATGCGTGTATATTAGACGTGTCGCGTGCAGTTCTTAAAGAGACAGTAGCCCTAATAATAAACATGCTGCCGCTTGTCCTTAAAGAGATAGTTCACCCAAAACCAAACAGTTGCTGGTCCCCATTGACTTCCATACATAGTAGGAAAAAAATATACTATGGAAGTCACAGGGGTACATCAACTGTTTGGTTACTCACATTCTTTCAAATAACGTTTATTTTCAACAGAAGAAAGAAACTTATTCAGGTTTAAAACAACTTAAGAGAGTAAATTATGACTTTTTGGGGGGAGAACTATCCCTTTAATGTTAATAAAACAACAAAACACACAGAGGAAATCATTCACTGCTCTTGACTGAGAACTTTAAGTCTGTTGTGTTTTATTTTCATATGTGTTCATTTAATTACTTTCTTCAATTCTACTGTTAAATACACCTATAGCTGAAAAAATAAAGCACTGTTTATTTCATTTGTATATTAAGTTGTGTATGTGTAATATGTATCTCTGTTCTTAATTTTTATAACAAAAAAATAGTGACAAAGATTTTTATTTTTGCCACTTTGGCCTAAATGTCTGCCATTCTTTTTTATTAATATTTTGTTACCTATATTTTGTTACCTATAAGGCTTTGCTTTTAAAATAGGGACATTAGTTTGGCTGTAATGCTCAATCACATGCAAAATAGTAAAAACAACATGAAATAAGAATCGTGATAAAATCGTGATTTTCCTGAAAAAAAAAAAAAAATTGTGATATGATATTATTGCCATATCGCCCACCCCAGGTGTAAAAAAGTGCCTAGATGTGCAGATGCTAAAAATGTGTTATTATTGATCATTATATCACACTACAATTAAACATACTGAAACATTCATTTGAATTGAAATTGTTTTATTAGCTTAGCTAATATAATTTATTAGCTTTTTCTAGAGTTTGCAGTCATGCATGACATGGTGAAAAATGACTTGAAATAATACTGAAAATAGGTTAAGATGAATGTTAAAGGTGTGCCCCCTAAAAGCACAAGTGGCCCCTGCCTGGCCCCCCCAGTTACTGTGGTCTAGAACCGCCACTGCCTGCTTCACTCCTACATTTGGTAAAACACATTGTAAATGTTTTGTGGAAAAAAAGATGGGAATAGTAAATAAAATTATATTGGATATATAAGAATGAATGAAATGTCAAATGTTTTGTTAACAGTCGCGGTATGCGTAACTAGGCAACCACGTTCTCGTTTACGTTGCATGACGTCATCGAAGTATGTCCCAGAACGTGCATACTCTTTTGCTACACACTCAAAAGTATGTACTTTTTCATCACAAAAAAAGTACATACTTTTAGGTCGTAGTATAAGTAGGCGAATTGGGACTCAGCCATCATGTTTATTTAAATGCTGCGTGACTTTGAAGTGTTTTAATGCGCATGCGCGGAATCAAACACTGGAGCGCGCACGTGAGCTGCGCAAGGGCAGATGGAAACCAGAAACGTCATCAACAACTGACAAACAACAAAACTCCCGTCTGTCGCTGTTGGTTTCACTGCTTTCAGGTAAGTTTAGTCAACAAAATCTCACAAATAATACACACAAACGTCCCTGACACATTTCTTACGTGTAATTGACACGCTTCTGTTGAATATTTACTTTAAAGAAATGGTTTTGTGTCTTTGAAAAAGTCCGTTAGCATCTAAGCTAACCGGTTTCAGAAGAGAACGTTAGGCCTAAGTTACGTTAAGTTAAGGTCTTATTTATGAAAGTTTGGGTTTTTAAACACATATTTAGTGTAGATAACAGTTTTTTTTATAGTTTTGCTGGTAATTTGTCAATGGGTGATTGGAAGTAAGCTAATTTATTTAACCTAAAAGAATGCACTGTATTGTTAACTTAATCAGTGACGTCACTTACCAATATTGCTAAAATGTGATTTCAGAATAGCGAGAGAAAAAAAAAATCCTCTACAACAAGGGGTGAGTTATTGTTTAATCATGATAATAATTCCATATGCATTTATTTCACAATATATTATCTTAAGATTTTTATATATTTATCTTTTCTGCATTTCACCTCTGTTCTAGCTTGGTTCCTTTTATTAAACCAATCCCATGTAATATTGTTGGCTCTGTGACAAATAGCTTGTTATGTTCCTAGATCATCATGCTGTGATGGCCTGCTGCACCCCCTGTCCAAGACAATCTCCATGGCTATGAACCATATGACTAGTAAGCAAAACCACCTCAAACATACAGTGCACTACTGTTCAAAGGTTTGGGGTCTGTAAGATTTATGCTTTTGAAATAAGTCTCACATTTTAAAATCATTAACCCCAGGGTTTTTCAGTGAGATTGTCCTTGAGAAGCCTGTAGGCTAAATAATCAGCTAAATAATAGGTGACTAATACAGTATTATAATGGTCATAGTTATAATAATAATTCATTTAACTATTATGATAACATGATATCCTGATCATTAGTATATTTTATTTTATTTCTTTAGGTCTGTTTTGAATTATGTTGGCCAATGAGACTGACACCATACTGTCCAACTCAAAGGTATTTATGTATTTGTATGTTTTTTTTTATTGATCAATACTGAAATTCTTTGTACTTTTAAATGCTGAATGTGGTTCAGGGGGTCGACAACTTTAGGCAGTTATTTTTCACAGATATCTTGGGCAGCTGTGGCTCATACTCTTAGCCTTTAAAAATGTTTGAATTGATATCCCCAATGCAATATCAGGGGGTAAATATATCATTAGAGTTCTTAAAGTTATGGCTTTGCTCTTGTTACCAGATGAGATATAATCCCTATTGTTTGGCCCTGTGATTCTTCAGGACAAGACCTTGATGCCATCCATAGTCAGTAGATGAAGAAGGTAAGTTTAGCCCATCTTGTCAAAATGCCCATCTTGGCGAGTTTCCTCGTAAACAGTCTTGTGTGTTTTAAACAGAAAGAAAACAGATGCGTGTCATTTATATTAGGTCTGCGCATTCGTCTTAAAGGGACAGTAGCCTAACGCAGGGGTTCCCAAACTTTTTCGTTCTAGGACCCACCTAGACAAGTATAATCAATCTCAAGACCCACTTGCACTGGTGCTACCAACTTTCTCAGTTGGGCGCACCAGCATGATTTGGTTGCACATTTTTCTTTTTTTTTGCTACATGCCATGGGATTAATCAATGCATGCTGATGGTCTTAATCTGCATTCCCTAGTTTTGCACTGATGTAAAAAGACTGACAGTGACAAGCCTTCATGTTAGCAAAATATTATAAACTTTTAACTCTTAAAAAAACTTTTAAAAACATATGTGTTCTTTAATGTTTGATTATAATTTTACCGTCTTCACATAGGGATGGGAAATGATACGATTTTATCAATAATAATAATGCCACTGACGATTCTGATTATCGATCCGATTCTTTAACGATTCTCTTATCGATTCTTGATAGCACTGTGTGGAAAAATGTAGTCATATGCTTTAAAAAAAACAAAAAAACAAGGGGTTTTATTTATTTTAAAGCAGGGGTCACCAAACTTTTTTCTCTGGGGGCCACATTATCGTTCCTGACTGTGATGGGGGGGCCGGGTCAGCTATATAACATAGAATTGTATGACCCAGACCAAAATGACCACCAGCAGGCCTCATTGTGTAGTAGAGATTACTAGCCTGGCACAGCCATCCCCACTACTATATCAACACTTGATTCCTGGCACATATTTGTTTATCTTTACTAGTGGTTTGCAAAAGTAGTAATCGAGTCTTCACACTTTGTTTTAATTAAAGTTATTCTTCACTTTAAAAATAATCATTGGTCCACTATTCTTTGAAAACTCTGCACTCTCTATTAGGGGTGGAACGGTACACAGAAGTCACGGTTCGGTTCATACCTCGGTTCAGACATCACGGTTCGGTACGAGTTCGGTACAATGGAGGGAAAAGCAAAACAGAACTGCAGAAGGCTTGTGCATGTCTCAGGCTGTCCCACCAAAGGAAAATAAATTACTTAAGCCTTGTATTTTTTTAAATAAGTTTTATTAATAAAGTAAAGGCATAGAACCAGTTTATTTGTAGTGCACTGACAGTAGTTTTATATAATTAGTTTATTAATTAAATTAATAAAAAGACAAAAAGACCTTGAGATATGTTTGGTAATTGTACCTGAATGAATTGAAAATTAATTTGCTACATTTCAGAATAATATATTTGTTTTCTTTAAAATTTTAATTCACAGTAACTTAAACACTTTGCAGTTTGAATGATGTCCTGTAAAAACGAAATGACGGAGTATGTTTTTATGTTTCTACTGTTCGATCACACCCGCGCCTCACTCACACACACACACAAATATAAGTAAACACTTTGCGACTTTTCGATCGCACCCACACCTCTCTCTCAACATATTCAAGCATTGCAATCTTTACATCGCATTCGCAGCCTGCTTCAGAGCTTCAGAGCTAAGGCGGACCTACAGATTAGGTGTCCCTAAAGAACCCGCGTATCTAACAGTAGTTCCGCATTGCATTCATTAATTTGCACGCAAGTTTTATTTATATTTATATAATAGGCCATGACGACTTTTGGGGATTGCCTCATAGGGCCGGTTAAAGTAGTGGGGGGCAGAGGGGCTTGGGGGCCAGTCAAAAGGGGGTGGCGGGCCTGAGTCGGCCCGCGGGCCTTAGTTTGGTGACCCATGTTTTAAAGCTTGAGTAAGCAAACTGTACTTTTTATGTAATTTATGTAATCAATAGAACTTTATTGTAAAGTGTTACTGATTCAAACGTCTCCTGAGTTCACTGTTGGAAAGATCAGTTGTCCATTCATTAAAGCAGCACTCAGTAGCTTCGGGACTTCTTCGCTGTATTCTCGCTTTTTGCTCGCAGGTTTCTCTCTAGAGCTCCCCCCACAGCTTCGGAATAGATATTTGACAACACTGTTGTAAAAACTCGTTGTTGATTCTCAGACACCAGAGGCTATAGATCAACGACATCAAAGCAGATGGGACGTTCTTTAAAACGTCTTCTTCATTCGGGTTCGGACAGCGTGAGGGAGCGCAATAATGACAGCATTTTAGCAGATTTCTTTTGGCCGTAAAGCAATTGTTTACATCGCGAGACCTGATATCACGCGAGACTTCCTGACGCAGCGGCCGGCGGCCCGCCGGCTCAAAGTTGCAAGTGCGTATT